>NC_052070.1:104459790-104537140 GCF_015852505.1 Tachyglossus aculeatus | reverse complement strand
CCGCGAGACGCCCGGTACTCCGTTCCCGAGAGGCCCGCCCGCCATCACACCACGAGGCCTTGCTGCTCCCGGAAGGATCCTCTCCTCAGAGCGCCGCCATTGACGCCCGGGACTCCGTTCCCGAGAGGCCCGCCCGCCATCACACCACGAGGCCTTGCTGCTCCCGGAAGGATCCTCTCCTCAGAGCGCCGCCATTGACACCCGGGACTCCGTTCCCGAGAGGCCCGCCCGCCCGCCATCACACCGCGAGACGCCCGGGACTCCGTTCCCGAGAGGCCCGCCCGCCATCACACCGCGAGGCCTTGCTGCTCCCGGAAGGCTCCTCTCCTCAGAGCGCGCCGCCATAGACGCCCGGGACTCCGTTCCCGAGAGGCCCGCCCGCCCGCCCGCCATCACACCGCGCGGCCTTGCTGCTCCCGGAAGGCTCCTCTCCTCAGAGCGCGCCGCCATAGACGCCCGGGACTCCGTTCCCGAGAGGCCCGGCCGCCCACCCACCCGCCATCTCAGCGCCCACACGGACGCCCCCCCCTGCTACCGCCCCCACACTTAGGAGGCCTTCCGTAAAGTGCCCCTCATCCCCCCCCTTCCCGGTCCGGTCCTGACTGACTCTCCCCCCGCCCCCAGGTAAAAAGCCCTTGTTAGCACCTTGTTAGCACCATGTTAGCACCATGTTACATGTTACATTAACGACAACCTCATTCACACCTACTCAGCCCTCCCATGCTAGTTGACTGTTCCCTCCCCTCCCCAGGTATCTCTGCTCCCTGACCCCCCTTAACTGGCCCACCCTACTCCAGCTCTTAATAGTTTGTATCTGCTCTCTGTGGCATCATTATCTGCCAATTCTATTATTGCCGTAGCATATTGATTGCTTAACTACACCCTGTGATGCCATCACCTACTTTTATCATTGCTACTGCTTTATTGCTTCTGCATCTCAATTGTTAACCCCCCGCTGTACTGTCACTCGCCCTGCTGACCTCACCATGAACTTTCAGTTCCCTTGCTCCCAACTGCCATTCCCATTCCTCACCTTCCCCTTCCCCTCTCCCACCCAGCTGTTTCCCTCCCTCTCACCCACCAAGACCACTCCCCCTCACCCCCTACCAAGGATTCCTCTGTACCAGTGCAGGTCCTCCGCCTCTCCCTCCCGGCCCCCTCCCTCCCCTTCTCCCCACCCCCACCCCATCCCAGTTCTCCTTTCCCATCGCCACCCCCCTTCCCACTCTCCCCGCCCAGGCCCCCGCCAACTAATCCCAATCCAAACCCTCCCCACCCCTCGCACCCTTCCCCCTCCCTCCCCACCCTCGACAGCTGCTGCCAAGTGTGGCCTCTGGAACCCCCGCTCCGTTTTAAGTAAGACCCCTTTCATCCTGGACCTTTTCCTTTCCAGTTCTCTACTCCTCCTCGCCCTAACTGAAACATGGCTGTCGCCGGACGACACAGTCTCTTCTGCTGCTCTCTGCAGTGCAGGCAGGCCTCTTCTTCTCCCACTCCCCCAGACTCACCGGAAAAGGAGGAGGTGTCGGTTTCCTTCTCGCCCCCCAATGTCGCTTTCGCACTATCCCTCCTCCCCCTTCCCTTTCCTTCCCTTTTTTTGAAGCCCACATTATTCGCCTCTACCACCCCCTCCAGATTCTTGTAGTCGTCATCTACCGCCCTCCCGGCCCCACTTCCAACTTCTTTAACGACTTTGACCCATTCCTCACCTTCCTTCTCTCCTTCTCCATGCCCACTCTGATCCTCGGAGACTTCAATATCCACATGGATATCCCTAACGACTCCTCTGCCGCCCGCCTTCTATCTCTCCTTGACGCTGCCAACCTCTTCCTCCACCCCACCTCGCCCACTCACCAACTTGGTCATACCCTCGACCTCATCATCTCCTACCGCTGCACTGTGTCCACCCTCACCAACTCTGTAATCCCTCTCTCTGATCATAATCTTCTCACCTGCCACCTCACTCACACTCCTTTCCCCTGTAAATCCGTATTACTCCCTCACAGAGATCTCCGCTCTCTGGACCCCACCCATCTTTCGGAGCGCCTCACACCCCACCTCGCCGCCCTCTCCTCTCTACCCAGTCTTGATGATCAGATTACTGCTCTCAACTCTACCCTTTCTACTCAGCTAGACTCACTCGCTCCCCTTTCCCTTCGCCGCTCTCGCACCACTAACCCACAGCCCTGGATCACTGCCACTGTCCGCCTCCTTCGCTCTTATGCTCGAGCTGCTGAACGCTGCTGGCGAAAGTCTAAACACCATGCCAACCTCGTTCACTTCAAGTTTATCCTTTCCTGTCTTAACTCAGCCCTCTCTTCTGCCAGACAAAACTATTTCTCCTCCCTTATTGACACCCATGCCCATCACCCCCGCCAGCTCTTCCGTACATTCAACTCCCTTCTCAGGCCCCCGGTTCCTCCCCCTCCTCCTTCCCTCACCCCCAACGATCTGGCCTCCTACTTCATTAACAAAATTAAATCCATCAGGTCCGACCTCTCCAAAGTCTCTTCCCCCCTTTCTCCATCCCCCCGGCTCTCAACACTCTCTGCTACTCTCCCATCCTTCCCAGCGGTATCCTCAGAGGAACTCCCCTCCCTCCTCTCAAGTGCTACTCCGGCCACCTGTGCTTCTGACCCCATTCCCTCTCATCTTATGAAATCTCTCGCTCCATCCCTTCTCCCCTCCTTAACTTCCATCTTCAACTGCTCACTCTCCACTGGTTCCTTCCCCTCTGCCTTCAAACATGCCCATGTCTCTCCCATCCTAAAAAAACCCTCTCTTGACCCCACCTCACCTTCTAGTTATCGTCCCATATCCCTCCTACCATTCCTTTCCAAACTCCTTGAACGAGTTGTCTACACGCGCTGCCTAGAATTCCTCAACGACAACTCTCTCCTCGACCCCCTCCAGTCTGGCTTCCGTCCCCTTCATTCCACGGAAACTGCCCTCTCAAAGGTCACCAATGACCTCCTGCTTGCCAAATCCAACGGCTCATATTCTGTCCTAATCCTCCTCGACCTCTCAGCTGCCTTTGACACTGTGGACCACCCCCTTCTCCTCAACACGCTATCTGACCTTGGCTTCACAGACTCCGTCCTCTCCTGGTTCTCCTCTTATCTCTCCGGTCGTTCTTTCTCAGTCTCTTTTGCAGGCTCCTCCTCCCCCTCCCATCCCCTTACTGTGGGGGTTCCCCAAGGTTCAGTGCTTGGTCCCCTTCTGTTCTCAATCTACACTCACTCCCTTGGTGACCTCATTCGCTCCCACGGCTTCAACTATCATCTCTACGCTGATGACACCCAGATCTACATCTCTGCCCCTGCTCTCTCCCCCTCCCTCCAGGCTCGCATCTCCTCCTGCCTTCAGGACATCTCCATCTGGATGTCCTGCCCGCCACCTAAAGCTCAACATGTCGAAGACTGAGCTCCTTGTCTTCCCTCCCAAACCTTGTCCTCTCCCTGACTTTCCCATCTCTGTTGACGGCACTACCATCCTTCCCGTCTCACAAGCCCGCAACCTTGGTGTCATCCTCGACTCCTGTTCTCTCATTCACCCCTCACATGCCAAGCCGTCACCAAAACCTGCCGGTCTCAGCTCCTGCAACATTGCCAAGATCCGCCCTTTCCTCTCCATCCAAACTGCTACCCTGCTCATTCAAGCTCTCATCCTATCCCGTCTGGACTACTGCACCAGCCTTCTCTCTGATCTCCCATCCTCGTGTCTCTCTCCACTTCAATCCATACTTCATGCTGCTGCCCGGATTATCTTTGTCCAGAAACGCTCTGGGCATATTACTCCCCTCCTCAAAAATCTCCAGTGGCTACCAATCAATCTGCGCATCAGGCAGAAACTCCTCACCCTGGGCTTCAAGGCTCTCCATCACCTCGCCCCCTCCTACCTCACCTCCCTTCTCTCCTTCTACTGCCCAGCCCGCAACCTCCGCTCCTCCACCGCTAATCTCCTCACTGTACCTCGTTCTCGCCTGTCCCGCTGTCGACCCCCGGCCCACGTCATCCCCCGGGCCTGGAATGCCCTCCCTCTGCCCCTCCGCCAAGCTAGCTCTCTTCCTCCCTTCAAGGCCCTGCTGAGAGCTCACCTCCTCCAGGAGGCCTTCCCAGACTGAGCCCCTTCCCTCCTCTTCCCCTCGTCCCCCTCTCCATCCCCCCATCTTACCTCCTTCCCTTCCCCACAGCACCTGTATATATGTATATATGGTTGTACATATTTATTACTCTATTTATTTATTTATTTATTTTACTTGTACATTTCTATCCTATTTATTTTATTTTGTTGGTGTGTTTGGTTCTGTTCTCTGTCTCCCCCTTTTAGACTGTGAGCCCACTGTTGGGTAGGGACTGTCTCTATGTGTTGCCAATTTGTACTTCCCAAGCACTTAGTACAGTGCTCTGCACATAGTAAGCGCTCAATAAATACGATTGATTGATTGATTGACAGAAATATCCTACTTTGTTTAAGGGTCAAACTCTGGCCCGAAGGAGAAGCCCATATACTTGAGGAGGGAGAACATGGAAGGACAGAATAGAGCAATGAACTGCAGAGCTAAGCCTGTGCTCTGCCCTTAATTAGGCCTCTCCAGTGATGATTCAATAACAGCATTTCATGTTAACTTTCAGTTGGTTGGGCATGATTAGAAAGAAAATATAAAATATCAGCCCTTGACAGATGTGGCTACTTGCTTTTTCTAGAATTACTTTAAACTGAACCAGCCATTCCTGGCTACTACATATCACAATAAATGACTGACAGTTTCTCAACTATGCCAAATTGCACAGAACTTGTCAATCATTAGCATTTACTGAGCACCTGTGGGCAGAGCACTGTACCAAATGCCTGGGAGAATAAAACAAAATTAGAGTACATGATGCATTCTGGGTAGGACAAATCTCCTACAGTCCTACCCCAGGAATGCTGTCAGAAACCTGGGAACCCGGCAATTTTCTGAACCTGCTCAGGGACAAAATTTCTCTGCTCTATTTTTCTTCAGAAATAGACGCATGAAGTAAGGACACATTTGTTAAAAATTCATATTCTGGGACAGTCAGCAACAATATCAAATATCGCCAACAGTGAGACTCAGAAGGAGCAAGTGAGAAGAAGGAAAGGCAATAAAGGAGGCTGCTGATGAGGGAGAGGTAAAATAAGGTGATCTGTGTTTCCTGTTTCATCTTTCTCCCAACCTTCCAGTCTAACGCATTGGAAACGTCAGGAAGATTACAGGACTAAGCTAGCCCCCCGAGATTCCTCCAGACCACTGGTGTCAACTGGGATGACCTGGGTTACCGTTCTGGCAACTCCAGTAATGATTCAGTCTCTAGACAAGAAAGCAGGTGCCCTAAGAGAACCTTTGTTTATCTAGGTTGCTAAAAGCTGAGATGGGAAGATCTCCTTTTGGTACAGTGCCATACTAGCCGAGGGAACCCTGCAATGGCCCTTCCCAGGATGATAGACCAGGAGTTAAAACGATTAAAATGAAAAGCACGTGACCTGCAGATTGTAGAGAGTGGACAGGGTTTTTTTTTTTTTGGTGCTTACTCTGTGTCAGATACAGGCTAATCTGTTTGGACACAGTCCATGTCCCTCATGGGTCTCACAATCTTAATCCTCATTTTACAGAAGAGGTGACTGAGGCTCAGAGAAGTTGAGTGACTTGTCCAAGGTCCCATAGCAGACAAGTGGTGGATTCAGAATTGGAACCCAGGTCCTCCTAACTTAAAGGCTGGTGCCCTAGCCATTAAGCCATGCTGCATTGGTGTGACCCACGAGATTAGAGGATGCTGAAGGACATTCTAGACTATGAGCCCGTTTTGGGCGGGGATTGTCTCTCTTTGTTGCTGAATTGTACTTCCCAAGTGCCTAGTACAGTGCTCTGCACACAGTAAGTTCACAGTAAATGTGATTGAAAGAATTAATGGGAACATGAGATGAGAATCAGAAGGAAGAAAACGTCTATTTCTCCCCCCAAAACACCCTCCTACACCACACCTTCCTGATGGCACTTATCATCTCTGTCTTTCTCAGAATGTCAATGAGAGGGTTGAACATGAGGACAATTATGGTGTAAAACACAGCAAGTACTTTCTCCTCCATGAACGTGATGGCAAGGGACAAGAAAGCAGGTGCCCTAAGAGACCCTTTGTTTATCTAGGTTGCTAAAAGCTGAGATGGGAAGATCTCCTTTTGGTACAGTGCCATACTAGCCGAGGGAACCCTGCAATGGCCCTTCCCAGGATGATAGACCAGGAGGTAAAACGATTAAAATGAAAAGCACGTGACCTGCAGATTGTAGAGAGTGGACAGGGTTTTTTTTTGTCTGCCGTGAACGTGATGGCTGCACATATGTAGATGAAGATGCAGGGCCCAAAGAATAAGACCACCATGGTGATATGGGAACCGCAGGTGGACAGGGCCTTGCACCGACTGTGAGGAGAGCATGTTCTTAGGGAGCCTAATATAACTATGTAAGAAATGAGCAACACCACAAAGGTGAGCATGGCCTGCAACGTAGGTGTCGGTGTAGGTGAGTTTCAATTAGGGATTCACATCACAAAAAATAGTGGTCGATCTGATCCGGCCCACAGAAGGGCAACTGGAGGGCGAGGAGTAACTAAGCCATTGAATGCACGAATGCCTTGACACAGACGATAAGCAGCATGCCGTTACAAGTCCACCGGGTCATGATGCAGTGGTTTGCATATGCCCACGAAGCTATCATAAGCCATCCACACCAGGATGAAGATCTCAACACCGCCAAAGAAGTGAGAAGCAAAAAGCTGGGTCATACAGTTGGGGAAGGAAATAATAATAATATTGGCATTTGTTAAGCGCTTACTATGTGCAGAGCACTGTTCTAAGCGCCGGATGGTCGTCCTCTCCACCATCAAGTAAGTGATGAGTTTAGGGGAGATGGTGGAGATGCAGCAGAGATCCACAAGGGACAAGTAACTGAGGAAGAAGTACACTGGCTGATTGATTAGGTGGCTGAACCGAATGGTGAGGAGAATGAGGAGAGTTCACATCACGATGCCAATATAAAGGAGCAGAAACAGCCCAAAACTGCACCGTAGGATTTGGGGAAAGTCCCAAGTGAATAAATTCTGAAATGTTGCTCTGGTTTTCCATGAAGTCAGCAAAGGCTGTCCCTGGAAGTCGTGACTTTGCCTGAAATGATAAAATATTGAAACATAGTGAATGACAAAACATCCATATCTTCACTGTAGCTCTCTAGAGTTCGCTCACATGAACCAAGCCTGATCATACATTTTTACTCTTGAAGTCTGCCCTTTTATTTGTAATTTTTAACCAGTCTCGAAGACATTGATATGCATGGTTTTCTTCAGTAGGGCAAGCATTTTAGGAAGGAGATGAAAGTAAGAATAAAGAAGCAGAATTTCCAAGTTCAGGAGGTTTGCTTCATCCCTTCACTGAAGGCACTGATAAGAAGAAAGAACTGATGTCTTTAGGATCAGGAAGGAACTGCACAATTATGCTGGCTCTGCCACTGGATGTGTGTGACCTTGAGCAAGTCACTCAACCTCTCTGTGCCTCAGTTACATCACTTTTAAAAGGGGATTAAGCCTGCTTGTCCCATGTGGGACACAGGCTGTGTCCAACTTGATTAGCTTGCATCTACCGCAATGCCCAAGTACAGTGCCTGGCACATAGTAAGCGCTTAACACATACCATTAGGAAAAAGAAAAAAAGAAGAAAAACTCTGACCCTACTACCACGCATCATGCTTGCAAAATTCATCTTATAGACAGTGCACTATTGATTGTCTACTTGCAGGTGAAGAGAAAATTACCTTCACATTATTACATAAAACTGCAACAAAGATATCTGAACATTATCATGGGGACAGCTCCTTAATTGTCCTCTCAATTATACATCATATTTTTCAAACTCCATGGATAGGCACCTTATTATCTCCAGCATTCTGAAAACTACTTTTCCCAGTATTTATTTTCCATTCTAGTGGTTTTTCCATTGTATCTTACTTAATGGCAGCCATCTCCCTATTATGAGTTTCTTTTTCTTTCGAATCCTAAATCCTGACATCATAGTTTCAATAGCAGGAGAAGGTACCACCGAGAACATTGCCCCTTTTCCTTCAGTGAAAAATATGATCTTAAATAAATCCCTTCCATTAAGCAATTCCAGGCCTCCCCAACTTGTTTAAAAGACCTCGGTCTGGTGAATTAGTCCCTTAGCAATATTATACACCAGTATTAATGTACTAAGTGATGTAAAGATGACTTTTAATCATATTTTTAAATTCTTTCTGTGTGCCAGGCACTGTACTAATTGCTAGGGTAGATATAAGGTAATCATTTTTGACATAGTCTAGATTCCATATGGGGCTCAGAGTATCAATTTCCGTATTTATATATGTTTGTATGCATTTATTACTCTATTTTATTTCTACATATTAATTTTATTTATTTTGTTAATATGTTTTGTTTTGTTCTCTGTCTCCCCCTTCTAGACTGTGAGCCCACTGTTGGGTAGGGACCGTCTCTATATGTTGCCAACGTGTACTTCCCAAGCGCTTAGTACAGTGCCCTGCACACAGTAAGCGCTCAATAAATACGATTGAATGAATGAATGAATGAATGAATTTTACAAATGAGGTAACTGAAGCACACAGAAAGAAGTTAAGTGACTTTCCCAAGGTCACACAGCAGGCAAGTGGAAGAAACAGGATTAGAACCCAAATCTTCTGACTACTAGACTTGTGCTTTTTCCACTAAGCACACTACTTCCCATTGAAAATCATAAATGCTGCCCCCTCCATGTCTGAAAAGAGTTTTCAACCCCTGTTCCATGCCTCAACTACCAGCAAGGATGGACTGAGGCAATTGTATGAGTAGAACCCACTGAGAACCCTGCTTTGCACATAGGCAGTCAATAGACACTGTATCTACTAAAACCCACATCTGCCATAGCTGCACAGCACACATCAAATACATAACTCCCTCTCTCTAGAAGCTTACAGTTAATTTTAACATCAACTGAAACTTTAATTAGCTCTCCATCCCATTAAGCAGTAGTTATTCCATTTCTTGAAAATACTTTATTTGAAGTGGCATAGGATAATTGATGGCTGTATTAAATATAGTCATTGAGATGGAGGAAGGGATTCATTCATTCATTCAAACGCATTTAATGAGTGCTTATTGTGTGCAGAGCACTGTACTAAGCGCTTGGAAAGTACAATTCGGCAACAGATAGAGACAGTCCCTACCCAACAACAAGCTCATAGTCTAGAAGGGGGAGACAGACAACAAAACAGAACAAGTAGACAGGCATCAATGGCATCAAAAGAAATAAATAGAATTATAGATATATGCACATCATTAATAAAGTAAATAGAGTAATAAATATGTACAAATATGCACAAGTGCTATGGGGCATGGAAGGGGGTGGGGAGATGAGGAGGGGAGCAGGAGTAGAGGAAAAGGGGGCTAGTCTGGGAAGGTCTCCTGGAGGAGGTGAGCTCTCAGTAGGGCTTTGAAGGGAGGAATAGAGCTAGTTTGGCAGTTGTGTGGAGGGAAGGTATTCCAGGCCAGAGGTTGGACGTCGGCCATGAGTCCATGGTGGGACAGGCGAGAACGAGTGAGCAGGTTAGCGGCAGAGGAGTGGAGTTTGTGGGCTGCACTGTAGAAAGAGAGACGGGAGATTATATAGGATTGGGCAAGGTGTTGGAGAGCTTTGAAACCAATAGTGAGGAGTTTTTGCTTGATGCGAAAGTTGATAGGCAACCACTGAAGATTTTTGTGGAGGGGAGTAACATGCCCAGAGAGTTTCTGTAGAAAGATAATCTGGGCAGTAGAGTGAAGTATAGACTGAAAGGGAGGATGGGAGATCAGAAAGGAGGCTGATGCAGTAATCCAATCGGGATATGATGAGAGATTGTACCAACAAGATAGCGGCTTGGATGTAGAGGAAAAGGCATAGCTTGGTGATGTTGTGAATGTGAGACCGGCTGGTTTTGGTGATGGATTGGATGTGTGGGGTGAATGAGAGAGCAGAGTCAAGGATGACACCCAAGGTTGTGGACTTGTGAGACAGGAAGGATGGTAGTGCTGTTCATAGTGACAGGAAAGTCAGAGAGGATAGGTTTGGGAGAGAAGATAAGGAGCTCAGTCTTGGACATCTTGAGTTTTAGGTGGCAGGCAGATATTCAGGTGGAGAGGTGCTGAAGGCAGGAGGAGATACGAACCTGGAAGGAGGGAGAGAGAAGAGGGAAGGAGTTGTAGATTTGGGTGCCATCTGCGTAGAGATGATAGTTGAAGCCATGGGAGCAAATGAGTTCACCAAGGGAGTGAGTATAGATGGAGAACAGAAAAGGACCAAAAACTGACCCTTGAGGAACCCCTAAAGCTAGGGGATGGGAGGTGAAGGAGAAACCCACGAAGAAGACTGAGAATGAACGTCCAGAGAGATAAGACTGGAACCAGGAGAGTACAGAATGGAGTCCATGAAGCAAAGGTTGGATAACATGTTGAGGAGAAGGAGGGCGACAGTGTTAAAGGCAGCTGAGAGGTCGAGGAGGATTAGGATAGAGTAGGAGCCATTGGATTTGTCAAGAAGGAGGTCACTGGTGACCTTTGAGAAGGTAGTTTCGGTGGAGTGGAGGGGAAAGAAGTCAGATTGGAGGGGGTCCAGGAGAGAGCTGGAGTTGGTAAATTTGAGGCAGTGGGTGTGGACGACTCGCTTTAGGAGTTAGGAAAGGAAGGTCAAGAGGGAGATAGGACAATAACTGGAAGGGGCAGTGGACTCAAGAGAAGGGCATTTTTAAGATAGGAGATAAGTGGGCCAGTTTGAAGACAGAGGGGAAGAAGCCGTTGGAGAGTGAGAGGTTAAAGATGGAAGTTAGGGAGGGGAGGATGGAAGGGAGGAGAGTTTTTGTAAGAAGAGAGGGAATGGGGTCGAAGCATAGGTGGAGGGGGTGGCAGTTGAGAGAAGGGTGGAGATCTCATCTGAAGATACTGCTGGGAAGGATGGGAAAGTACAGGAGGGTGTTGAGAGAAGGGGGGGATGGAGAAGAGGGAGAGGAGACTTTGTAGAGCTCAGACCTGATGGTGCTAATTTTCCTAATGAAGTAGGTGGCCAGTTCATTGGGGCTGAGGGATGGAGGAGGAGGAGGAACAGTGGGCCTGACGATGGAGTTAAATGTACAGAATAGCTAAAGGTGGTGATGGTCATGTTTACAGTCCAATAAACAATAAGAATCTTCGTTTCACCTGAGCCTAGGAGAAAACCTGGGTTGACTGTACAGGGAAGAGTTGGGTGGATAAAATAAACCAAATGCAAGAGGGGAAGACAGGAATTGTGGACATACATTTCACCTGCCTAATTTTCCCTCCAAGAGCAGCTTCCAACACCACACCTTTCTCATGGCCGTTTTCATCTCCCTGTTCCTCAGAGTGTAGATGAGGGGGTTGAACATGGGGGCAATGATGGTGTAAAACAGAGTGAACACCTTATCCTCGGGGAAGGTCAGGGCTGGTCGGAGGTAAATGAAGATGCCAGGCAAGAAAAACAATGTCACCACAGTGATGTGGGAAGCGCAGGTAGAGAGGGCTTTATGACGTCCTTCCAAAGAATGGGTCCTCAGACTGGCTAAAATAGTGACATAAGAGAAGACTAAGACTGCAAAGGAAACCAACACAATTGTCCCTGTATTGGCGAGGACTAAAATTCTAGTCACGTAAGTATCTGAGCAAGCCAGTTCCAGGAGAGGGTAAACATTGTACAAATAGTGATCAATCTTATTAGGGCCACAGAAGGGCAAAAAAATGACAAGGAGCCACTGGACCGTGGAATGGAGAAATGCTCCTTCCCAGCACACTGCAACTGCTATGACACACCGCTGCTTGTTCATGATGACCATATAATGTAAGGGTTTACAGATGGCAACATTGCGATCTTAGGCCATCCCCACGAGAATGAAGATCTCAACCCCACCAAATAAGTGCAGGGTGAAGAATTACATCATGCAGTGGACAAAAGAGATGATTGTCTTCTCAGACAGGAAATCTCTGACCAGTCTGGGAGTCACCGTGGAGGTGAGGCAGAGGTCCATGAGGGGCAAGTGGCAGAGGAAGAAGTATACGGGCTGTTTGATGAGGAAACTGCCTCTGACGGTGACGAGGATGACAAGATTCCCTAAGAGGATTGCAATGTAATAAGGGAGGAAAAGCCCAACGAAGAATATATGCAAAGTTCTATCACTGGACAGACCTAAAAGAACAAATTATGTTACGTTGTTCCTATTTTCCATCCTGGGAATGAGGAATATTTACCTGAAATGACTGCAAAATGGAACATTGTAAATAACATTTAGAAAATTGCAGTGACCAGTTCATTCTACTTATATTTGAATATCACTTACAGTACTGTGTCAATGTATATGAGAACACTGCAAGAGAAACTTCATATCTTTTCTGGATATACATCCCTTTCATTTCTAGTGAGGTGATAAGAATTATTTTTTATTCATTAAGTACTCACCAGTAAGTGCCTGCGCATGCCAGGCATTGTGTTAAGTCCCAAAATACAGGCTAATCAGAAAGGAAATGATCCTTCTTCCATATAGACCTCACAATCTAAGAAGTAGAGAGAGGGAAAATTTTATCCCCATTTTGCAATGGAGAAAACTGAGACACAAGAGAAGAAGCCTGGCCTACTGGAAAGGGCAAAGTCCTGGGAGTCACAAGATTTGGGTTCTAATTCAGGGTCTGTTTTCCACATCTTGACATGTTGAAGCATCCTGGCTTAGTGGAAAGGGGTTGGGAGTCAGAGGTCATGCGTTCTAATCCCATCTCTGCCATTTGTCAGCTGTGTGACTTTGGACAAGTCACTTAACCTCTCTGTGCCTCAGTTATCTCACTTGTAAAATGGGGATTAAGACTGTGTGTCACACATGGTACAATGTGATTACTTTGTATCTACCCATGTGTTTAGAACAGTGCTTGGCACATAATAAGCACTTAACAAATATTATTATTATCATTATTAGTACTATTATTATTACTATTATTATTATTATTATTATGTTAAGTGATTTGCCCATGGTCAAGCAGCAGACAAGTGGCAGAGCCAGATGAGAACCCTGGTCCTTTTGACTCCCAAGCCCATGCTCTATCCACTAGGTCACACCGCTTGTCTGTACTGATTATCTTTTATCTATCTTAGTACTTAGTACAGTATTTAGCACATAGGACTTAACAAATATAAAAATAAAAATAATAACAAAAATAATTATCCTGAATTTATTCCTGTGCATAACACAGAGTAAATGCTTAATACCATAATTATTTAAAAAACGAGTAATCAATCCTATTTATTAAGTGCTTACTATATACAGAGCACTGTACTAAGCACATTCGAGAGTACAACATAACAGAGTTGATACACACATTTCCTGCCCAATTATTATTAATATCATTATTAAGAGATTGAGTGGCTTGTCCAAGATCACCCAGCAGTCCAGGAGCATAGCATTAAATAATAATAATAATAATAATGATAATAATAATAATAATATTAATAATTTGGGTGCTTGTTAAGTACTTACTATGTGCCAAGCACTGCTTTAAGCTCTGGGGTAAATACAAGTTCATGAGGTTGGACATATTCTCTGTCCCACATAATAATGATAATGATAATAATAATAATAATAACAATAATAATAATAATAATAATAATAATAATAATAATAACGGCATTTGTTATGTGCTTACTATATGTGAAGCACTATTCTAAACGCTAGAGGGGCCACAAGGTGATCAGGTTGTCCCACGTGGGGCTTACAGTCTTAATCCCCATTTTAAAGATGAAGAAACTGTGGCTCAGAGAAGTTAAGTGACTTGCCCAAAGTCACACAGGTGACAAGTGGTGGAGCCGAAATTAGAACCCATGACTTCTGACTCCCAAGATCGTGCTTCTTCTGCTGAGCCAGGCTGCTTCTCTAACATGGGGTTCACACTCTTAATCCCCATTTTACAGATGAGTTATCTGAGGTGCTGAGAAGTGAAGTGACTTGGCCAAGGTCACACAGCAGCTATGTGGTGGAGCCGGGATTAGAACCCAGCTCCTTCTGACTCCCAGGCCTGTACTCTATCCACTAGGGCATGCTGCTTCCCATATCCAGATCTCTCACTCCCAGTCCTGTCATCTTTCCATTGGGTGATAGTGCCCAGCCGTAAATACATTCCTTTAGAGATCATATTTGTCCCATGAGGATGTTTCAGAATTCAAACAATCTGATTTCCTTTCCCTAATAAATCCCACTCTCCTTTGAATCCACATCTTATCGTGGCAGTAGAGTTTGCGTATTCTGATGAGGGTTAGAGCTTAGAGCTAGAGAGCTATTCTCACATCAGGGTTACCCACAATGGAAAGGTCAAAAGCCAATGCATCAAAGTTGATTCACTTGTACTGGGCAACAGCGGCATGGGAAAGAAGGAAATAGAAGAGGACTTCAATATTTTTAACCAAGAAAACGCTATGGACTACATACCAGAACAAGTACAGAAGAAAATGGGATGTTCTGGAGAAGACATGTCCAAGGAGACACCATGAGTAAGAAACGACTCAAAGACATTCAACAACAACAATAAAGCCCATCAGTCATGGTATTCCTTTAAGGACCACTTTATTACAACTAGAAAATCACAAGAGGGTGTTATTCAGATATTTATTAAACATTCCTGGAGATCTGCCAAAAGAAAACGGTGGGCTAAAAAAAGTACATTTTATCTGTCTCACAATATTTCAGAATTAAGATTGTGATTTTGATGAAGAACAAAATTCACAATCAATGCTCAATTTTCCAAGTACAGTCAGCCAATTCAAACCTAGGTCCTTGCAATCTGGCTTTCGATATATTTTAAAATGACTAGGGACCTGTATGGGAAAAGTCCATGAATCAAAGATTGAGAACTGAGTAATCAAGAGAAAACTCTGTTACCAAAAAGAAAAAAAAACAACTTACCCCTTTGTTAGTCTTCCACAATGGTGCATTTCTGGGTGCTTGGATCTTTATGTCCAGTCATGGGAAACAAAAGGCTTTTTTAGGGCTGCATCAGGACAGAACTCAATTCTCATTGAAAGTCCATCTATCACATTGGATGGAGGCAGTTTCCAAAACACTGGAGGTTCTGAATCTCGAGTCATCTCTGGTTTCCCGAGAATCAAATTTATTTCCTGGGGGATGTCTGAGACGTGTAACCCCATGCACCTATGTCTGAGCTCAGAGGATAAAAAAAAAGACAACTACAAAGTTTTCCCCCTCAGTGCAGTAAATCCGTCACCGAAACCTGCCGGTCTCACTTCTGCAACATTGCCAAGATCGCCCTTTCCTCGCCATCCAAACCGCTACCCTGCTCATTCAAGCTTTCATCCTATCCCGTCTGGATTACTGTATAAACCTCCTCTCTGCTTTCCCATCCTCCTGTCTCTCCCCACTTCAATCCATACTTCACGCCGCTGCCCGGATTGTCTTTGTCCAAAAACGCTCCGGACATGTTACTCCCCTCCTCAAAAATCTCCAGTGGCTACCAATCAACCTACCCATCAGACAGAAACTCCTCACCCTCAACTTCAAGGCTCTCCATCACCTCGCCCCCTCCTACCTCACCTCCCTTCTCTCCGTCTACAGCCCAGGCCACACCCTCCGCTCTTCTGCTGCTAATCTCCTCACCGTGCCTCGTTCTCACCTGTCCTGCCGTCGACCCCCGGCCCACGTCATCCCCCTGGCCTGGAATGCCCTCCTTCCCCACATCCGCCCAGCTAGCTCTCTTCCTACCTTCAAAGCCCTACTGAGACCTCACCTCCTTCAGGAGGCCTTCCCAGACTGAGCCCCCTCCTTCCTCTCCCCCTCCTTGCCCTCCCCATCCCCCCTGCCTTACCTCCTTCCCCTCCCCACAGCACCTGTATGTATGTTTGCAGGTATTTATTACTCTATTTATTTTATTTTTACGTATTTATTCTATTTATTGTATTTTGTTAATATGTTTTGTTTTGTTCTCTGTCTCCCCCTTCTAGACTGTGAGTCCTCTGTTGGGTAGGGACCGTCTCTATATGTTGCCAACCTGTACTTCCCAAGCGCTTAGTACAGTGCTCTGCACACAGTAAGTGCTCAATAAATACGATTGAATGAATGAATGAATAAATGCTTTGTGCAGACCTATCTTTGGAAAAAACTTTGCCTGAAAGACCCAGCTATTAAAGCAAATCATTTTAAAGGTCTAGGGACTCTGTCAGCTCCCAAAGTCCCCGAAGATCTTGTTTATCAGAGGTGGTGGTGGAACAAATCCAGGAACTTTTCTTCATCAGGTTGAAAACAAGTTTGAGTACATCTTCGTAGGCACTGCTATCAATTATGTAACTTTGCCCTTATTTCCAATTATAATTTAACCATTTAATGATCATTTTCTTCTCCTGAGATTATACCCTCTCAACTACACAGTCCGTTCAGCTGCACTCACAGCCAGCCATACAATCTGGACACTATTAAAGAACTTAATGATTCATTTAACCATATTTCAATTTTCTTTTTCATCCAATTGGAAGTTATTCTGTACCTCTCACTGCCAATAGATTGTAAGTACCTTGAGACCAGGGATCATGTCTTTTATCTTTATTATACTCACTCAAGGGCTTAGGTTTGTGCTCTGTATACAGTCAATACTCAGTAAATACTATAGATTGATTGCTTTATGAGCAAGTTACAGAAAGCATACGATAACCCCAGTGGTCAACATAAAGGATAAATGTTCATTCACCTTTAAATTTCAAAAGATTTCATTACACAAGTTGGCTATAGAATTATGCAGTTATGAAAACACTGAAGCAACTCACAAATCATATAGCTAAGGTATCTTGTTTGAAGAGAAGCTGGTAAAAATACCCTTTAGAAATAATAAATTATACATCAATCACATGCATTGAAACTCAGGTTTACCTATTTCTAAATCACAGAAGAACTCTTCCGAAGTGGTTTTTAATTTTTTTTCAGAATCAAAGAATCAACTGGAAATTTACTCATGGAGTTTGTGTTTCCCTCCAGAGCACAACCCACCCCGGCATGTGGATCGAAGAACAGGTCATAAACACACAGACCAGCCGTGAGTGGAGAAGGCGTCCTCCAAGAGGCCTTCCCTGAATAAGCTCTCTCTTCATTTACCTTTCCCGCCCTCTCTTCTGCAATGACTCTGCACTTGGCTGTGTACCTCTCAAGAACTTTGGTTTTCTCCCCAGCCCCGATCATTTATAGTACATCTCCTTATGCTCTAAAGTTTCCCCAGCTGTACTTTATTTTAGTGTATATCTCCCCGTGTAAACTGTCAGTGCACTGTGGGCAGAGGTAATGTCTACCAATTCTGTTGTATTGCACTTTCCCAAGTGCTTAGTAAAGTGCTCCAACTGAATAGTACAGTGGTTTACATAAACTAAATGCTCAATAAATACGACTGAATGAAGCCCATTGTGGTCAGGGATTGTCTCTTTTTATTGCTATAGTGTACTTTCCAGTTGCCCAGTACAGTGGTCTGCACACAGTAAGCGCTCAATAAATACAATTGAATGAGATGAATGAATGCTGTGCACATAATTGCTCAATAAACACAATTGATTTATCGATTGATTAACATCACCCCTCCGGAGCTCAAGTATTGTGGTACTATCACCCAGCACGGTTTTCCCGAGGGAATACTAATAATCATAATGGTACTTGTTAAATGCTGACAATGTGCCAAACACTGTTCTAAGAGCTGGGGTAGAAACTATTTAATCTGGTCTCACACAGTTCCTGTCCTGCATAGAACACACACTCTTATCCCCATTTGACAGATGGAGTCACTGAGGCACATAATAATATGATGGCATTTATTAAGTGCTTACTATGTGCAAAGCACTGTTCTAAGCCCTGGGGAGGTTACAAGGTCATAAGGTTGTAACGGGGGGGGCTCACAGTCTTGATCCCCATTTTACAGATGAGGTAACTGAGGCACAGAGAAGTTAAGTGACTTGCCCCAAGTCACACAACTGACAATTGGCAGAGCCGGGATTTGAACCCATGATCTCTGACTCCAAAGCCCGAGCTCTTTCCACTGAGCCATGCTGCTTCACATAGAAGCGAAGTGACCTGCAAAGGGTCACACACAGCAGACAAGTAGCCATGCTGCGATTAGAACCCAGTTCCTTCTGACTCCCAGGCCCATGTTCTATCCACTAAGCCATGCTCCAGCCCTTCAGGTCTCAGAGGAAACCAAAGATTTCTCTCTTACCCTCCTATATTCCTTTCCCTTTTGTAAAGGTTCTCTGTAGTGACTGGAGGTCTAAGAGAAGTAATAGTTAGAAATGTGATATGTGTTAAGTACTCGCTATGTGCCAAAAATTGTATTGAGCACCTAAGTAGATATAAAATAATCAGCTCAGACATATTGAGCCCCTAAGTAGATATAAAATAATCAGCTCAGATACAGTCCCTATCCTTCATAGGGCGCCCAGTCTACGTAGGAAGAGGAACAGGTACCAAATCCCTATTTTATGGATGAGGAAACTGAAACACAGGGAAGTTAAGGGACGTGCCCAAGGTCACACGGAAAGCAAGTGATCTTTACTATTATTATAATCATTATGGTATTTCTTATGTGCTTACCTTATGGATACAAGCCGCCCCGTGCTCCTTAAGGGAAGCCGGGATTGACATTATATTCCAGTTCTCTCTTGGAATCTAAATCCAACTTGAAATTTAGGCCAAATGCCGACCAGAGCCCTAGTTTGAGACAAAGTCTTAACTCTTGCAGCATGGCCTAGAGGATGTAACATGGGCCTGGGAATCAGAAGGAACTCGATTCTTATTCTGGCTCTGCCACTGGATGTGTGTGACCTTAAGCAAGTCATTCAACTTCTCTGTGCCTCAGTTACATCACCTGTAAAATGGGAATTTAGCCTGTTAGTCCCATGGGGGACACGGACTGTCTCCACCTTGATTAGCTTGTATCTACCGCAGTTCCCAAACACAGTGCCTGGCACATAGTAAGTGCTTAACAAATATCATTAGAAAAAAGAAAATGAGAAGAAAAACTCTGACCCTACTACCACGCATCATGCTTGCAAAAGTCATCTTGTAGACAGTAAACTACTGATTGTCTACCTGCCAAGTGAGGGGCAGATTAGCTTCACATGATAACATAAAACTGCAAAAAATATATCTGAACATTCTCATGAGGATAGTTCCTTAACACTCCTCTTACTTCTACATCATATTTTTCAAACTCCATGGATATGTACATTATAGTCTCCATCATTCTGAAAGCTACTTTTCCCAGCATTTATCTTCCATTCTAGTAAGTTTTCCATTTTATCTTATTTAGCGGCAGCCATCTCCCTATTCTGAGGTTTTTATTCTTTCGAGTCCTAAATCCTCACATCATAGTTTCAATTGCAGAAGAAGGTACCACTGAGAACACTGCCTCCCTTCCTTAAATGAAAAATATGATCTCAAATAAATACCTTCCATTGAGCAATTCCAGGACTCTCCAACTTCCCGAAAACACCACATCCTGATGAATTAGTCCCTTAGCAATATTATGCACTAGTAATATGCATTGTGATGTAAAGATGATTTTTAAATCATCTTTTTAAAGTTCTTACTGTGTGCCAGACACTGAACTAAATACTGGGGTAGATATAAGATAATCATTTTAGACACAGTCTAGATTCCACATAGGGTTCAGAGTCTCAATTTCCATTTTACAGATGAGGTAACTGAGGCACACCGAAAGAAGTTAAGTGACTTGCTCAAGGTCACACAGCAGGCAAGTGGCAGAAACAGGATTAGAACCCAAATCTTCTGACTACTAGACTTGTGCTCTTTCCAGTAAGCACAGTACTTCCCATTTAAAATCATAAATGCTTCCCCCTTCATACCTGAAAAGAGTTTTCAATCCCATTCTGTGCCTCATCTACCAGTAAGGTGGGACTGAGACAATTGTATGAGTAGAACCCAATGAGAACTCTGTTTTGCACATAAGCATTTAATAGAAAGTATAACTGCTAAAACCCATATCTGCCATCCCTGAACAAAACACATCAAAGACGTAACTCTCACTCCCTAGAAGCTTACAATTAATTTTAACATTAACTGAAGAATGTAATTATCTTTCCATCCCATTATGCAGTACTTATTTCTTTTCTTGAAAATATTTTATTTGAAATGGCACAGGGTAATTGATTGCTGAATTAAATATAGCATCGAGGTGGAGGAAAGGATTCATCCGTTCATTCAGTCAGATTTATTGAGCACTTACTGTGTGCAGAGCACTGTACTAAACGTATGGAAAGTACAATTCAGGAACAGATGGATACAATCCATACCAAACAACGGGCTCACAGTCCAGAAGGAGGAGACAGACGACAAAACAAAACATGTAGACAGATATCAATAGCATCAAAATAGATAAATAGAATTATAGATATATACACATCATTAGTAAAACAAATGGAGTAGTAAATATGTACAAATCTACACAAGTGCTGTGGGGCATGGAAGGGGGTAGAGCTGAAGGAGGGAGGGGAGGAGGAGCACCGCACCTTTCTCATTCCCGTTTTCATCCCTCTGTCCCTCAGAGTGTAGATGAGGGGGTTGAACAATGGGGGCGATGATGGTGCAAAACAGAGCAAGCACCTTATCGTCGTGGAAGGTCTGCGCTGGCCGGAGGTAAATGAAAATACCAGGCAAGAAAAACAATGCCACCACGGTGATGTGAGAAGGCGCAGCTGGAGAGGGCTTTGTGACATCCTTCCAAAGAACGGGTCCCTACACTGGCTAAAATGGTGACGTAAACGAAGACCAAGACTGCAAAAGTAACCGACTCAATTGTCACTGTGTATTGGCAAGGACTAAAAATCCAGTCACGTCGGTATCTGCCAAGCCAATTCCAGGAGAGGGTAAAGATCACCGAAGTAGTGATCAATCTTATTAGGGCTACAGAAGGGTCAAAAAATGACAAGGAGACACTGGACCGTGGAATGAAGAAATGCCCCTCCCCAGAAAACTGTAACGACTGTGGAACACAACTTCTTGTTCATGGTGACCATATAGTGTCAGGATTTGCAGATGGCAACATAGCAATCATAGGCCATTCCCACAAGAATGAAGATCCCAACCCTACCAAGGGCACGATGAAGAGTTGCATCGTGCAGTGGCCGAAAGAGATGGTTTTCTTCTCAGTCAACGAATCTCTGACCAGTTTGGGAGTCACCGTGGAATAATAATAATAATAATGATGGCATTTGTTAAGTGCTTACTATGTGCAAAGCACTGTTCTAAGCGCTGGGGGGATTCAAGATGATCAGGTTATCCCACCCGGGACTCACAGTCTTAATCCCCATTTTACAGATGAGGGAACTGAGGCTCAGAGAAATTAAGTGACTTGCCCAATGTCACACAGCAGACTTGTGGCAGAGCTGGGATTCGAACCCATGACCTCTGACTCCAAAGCCCTGGCTCTTTCCACTGAGCCACGCTGCTTCTCTAATATTTAATTTAATATTTTATTCTCTTATATTTATTGATTGCTTACTAAGTGCAGAGCAGTTCGATACAACAGAATTAGCAGACTTGTTCCCTGCCCATAATGAGCTTTCAGTCTAGAGGGGGAGACAGCTATTAATGTGAATAAGTAGTTTATAATAAAACATTTAAATATATCTAAGTGCTGTGGGGTTGGGGCAAACACCAAGCGTCCAAAGGTCACAGATAGAAGTGCATAGACAATGCAGAAGAGAGAGCAAACCGGGGAAAAGAGGGCTTCGGTGGGGAAGGCCTCTTGGAGAAGATGTGACTTTAATAAAGCTTTGAAGGTGCAGAGAGGCCTGGAGTATATGGAGGGGGAAGGAGTTCCAGGATAGGCAGAGGACACGGGAAAGGGGTCGGCAGTAAGATAGATGAGATTGGGGCACAGTCAGTAAGCTGGAGCTAGAGGAGCACAGTCTGTGGGCTGGGTTGTAGCAGGGATTAGTGTGGTGAGGTGGAATGGAGCAAGCTACTTGAGGGCTTTAAAGTCACAGGTAAGGAGTGTCTGTCTGATGCGGAGGTAGATGGGTAGCCACTGGAGGTTCCTGAGGAGTCTTTAGCAAAAACTATTTAAAACAATGATGATACTTATTAAATGTTCACAGTGTGCTAAGTAGTAGAGGTAGCGCTTATTGACCACCCAGTTGGTGAGGTACACTGTGCTAAGCACCAGGGTACATGCAGGATAAGCAGATCAGTTAGTGTTCCTGGGCCATTAAGTCGAAGGTGAGGGGGATGAACATTTTCCAGGAGGAAACAAACACAGAAGACTTAGGTGCCTTGCCCAAGGTCACAGGCAAGTGATAGAGCCAGGACTAGGACCCGGATCTCCTGAGTCCCAATCCATGCTCTTCCCTCTCGGACACGCTTGGTGTTAAAACATCAAGTTAAAGTGAACTTTTTAATAGGAATTCTAAGACATTTACTATACCTTAAGATAGACTTCATTTGAAACACCATGAAAATTTGTCTCATGGAAATAATACTACTCTGGCTCAACCCCACAATACTTGTGTAAGTATTCTTATTCTCTATTATTTCTCCAATCCCTAATCTCCTTTTATGTCTGTCTTCCTCTGTAGGCTGTAAGCTCCTTGTGGGCAGGGATGACGTCTACCAATTCTGTGGTAGTATACTTTCCCTAGTGCTTAGTACAGTGCTTTGTACACAGTAGACTTGATTACGCAATTATACTTGGTGAGTAAAGCAGCTATGTGCTGTAGCATCTTACTGAATTGTGTGCAATAGATCACATATGTCCTTATGGCAGAATTTGGTAGTAAAACAATGCATTGGATTAGGAAAGATTCTCCGAGCATAAACGATTAGGAAAAATTATTTCAGGTTATACGGGCAGATCGATTGAAGATATAAGGTAAATTGCCTAACAGTCTACACTAGAAGTAAGTGCTGAGTTTAGACATTAGCCACTAGCAAATACCAATTAAAGTTTTAACGTGATGAAACGTTTTTAAAAACTTCCAAGTTTCCCAATGTACGCCATGTGTACAGTAGAAGAGTTTTCTGGAGAGCATCCATAACTATGAATTGTTTCTATGGAAGTGTAGCAGCGGTCCATGAGACACAAGTGGCAGAGAAAGCACATAAGCTGCTTGATGAGGGAACTGCATCTGACAGTGATGAGGATGAGGAAATTCTTTAAGGGGATTGCAATGTAACAGGAGAGGAAAAGCCCAACGAAGAATCTCTGCAAATTTCTATCACTGGACAAGCCTAAAAGAACAAATTCTATGACGTTGTTCCTATTTTCCATCCTAGGAATGAGGAATATTTATCTAAAATGATTGCAAAATGAAACATCATAAATAACATTTAGAAAATTTCAGTGACCAGTTCATTCTACTCATAATTGAATATGGCTATTGTGTGTCTATATATATGAGAACACTGCAAGAGAAACTTATATCTTTGCTGAATATATATCTCTTTCATTTCTAGTGAGATAACAAAAATATATTTTGTTTATTAAGCCTTTACCATGTGCCAGACATTGTGCTAAGTACCAGAATACAGGTTAATCAGATAAGGAAACAGTTCTCCCATATACGGCTCACAATCTAAGAAGTAGGGAGAGTGGGAATCCTATCCCCATTTCATAGCTGAGAAAACTGTAGTATAACAGAAGTAGCCTGGAAAGAACAGGGTCCTGGGAGTCACAAGATTTGGATTCTAATTCCAGCTCTGCCACCACTCTGTTGTGTGACCTTGTCCAAATTATTTAACATCTCTGTGCCTCAGTTTCCTCATCTCTAAAATAGGGATTGAATCCTTCTTCCCTCCTACTTAAACCGAGAGCCCCAGATGGTACAGGGACTGTTTCTGGAATGATTATCTTGTATATATACCCCAGAGCTTAGTGCAGTGCTTTGCATATAGTATGGCCTTAATAAATACCCCAATGAAAATAATAGTGATAATAATAATCCTAGGTTAATAATAGTCTTGTGTATAACACAGAGTAAGTTACCTAATAAATGCCATTGTATATCAAGCAACCAATCATATTTATTGAGTGCCTAATGTTTGCAGAGCACTGTATGGAGTTCTTGGAAGAGTACAATAGCACTGAATTGATAGACACATTAGCTGCCTGACTATTATCAATACTGTTATTAAGAGATTGAGTATCCCAAGGTCATCCAGCAGTCCAGGGGCAGATCTTGGACTAAAATCCAGGTCTCCACTAGCAGTCCCATGATCGTCCCACTGGGCCACGGTGACTCACAATAAATAAATTCCTCTAGAGATCATATCTGTCACACGAGAAGGTTTCAGAATTCCAACAATCTGATTTCCTGCCTTTAATAAAGCCCGTCATTCACGGGATTCCTTTAAGAACCACCTGATTAGAACCTAGAAATCACATGAAAGTGTTTATTGAGGCATTTTTTAAACCATCTTTGAGATCTTCCTAAAGAGAAATGGCTGGTTAAAAAATGAGTCTTATCTGTCTCATGATAGTTCAGAAATAAGCTTGTGATTTAAATGAAGACCAAAATGTATAATCCATACTCAATTTTCCAAAGAGAATCAGCCAATCCGAACCTAGGTCATAGCAATCTGGCTTCCATTTTATACTAAAATGACTAGGGACCTGCACAGGAAAAGCCTATGAAACAAAGGATGAGATATGAGAAATTAAGAGAAAACTCTCATGTTATAAAAAAGAAAAAGTAAACTTACCCCTATGTTAATCTTCACACAATGACGCATTTCTGTGTGTTTGGATCTTTATTTCCAGTCATGTGAACCAGAAGGCTTTTCAGAGCTGCATCAGGACAGAACTCAGATCTCAGTGGAAGTCCAACCTCCACAATGGATGGAGACAGTTCCCGAGAAACTGGAGTTTCCAAATCTCGAGTCATCTCTGTTTCCCCGAGAGTCAAATTTATTTCCTTGGGGCTGTCTGAGTCATGTAACCTCACCCACCTATGTCTGAGCTCAGAGGGGAAAAAAAGGAAAGAAACACAATTGCAAACTTTTCCCGCTTGACCCAGCAACTGCTTGGTGTAGAAGTATCTCTGGAAAAAGGCTTGCCTAGAAGACACACCTGTTAAGTAAAACAGGTCTAGGGACTCTGCCAGCTCCCAAATTCCCTGAAGATCTTCCTTATCAAAGGTGGAGGTGGAACAAATGCAGGAACCTTTCTTCATCAAGTTGAAAACAATCTTGAGTACAGCTTCATAGGCACTGCTATCAATTCTATAACTTTTCCCATATTTGTTACTATATTTTTGCTCATAGATTTTTTAACTTTATATATATATATATATATATATATATCATTTATTAAGCGCTTACTATGTGCAAATCACTGTTCTAAGTGCTGTGGAGGTTACAAGGTGATCAGGTTGCCCCACACATAGGGAGCTCACAGTCTTAATCCCCATTTTACAGATGAGGTAACTGAGGCACAGAGAAGTTAAGTGGCTTGCCCAAAGTCACACAGCTGACAAGTGGTGCAGCCCGGGTTTGAACCCATGATCTCAGACTCCAAAGCCCGTTCTCTCTCCACTGAGTCACAATGCTTCTACAACTAGTTCAACCTACCAGTTGGCTACAGAATGATGCAGTTGTGAAAACATGAAAGAATGCCCAAATCGTAAAACTAAGATGTGTTGCTTAAAGGGAAGCTAGTAAAAAATCAGTCTTGCTGTCTAGTTTCAGCAGTTTATATTGCATGTGCTACCATAGGTAGCACACGTTATTTACACAGTCTACCTAATTTATGTAATTTTAGTCTCTTGCTCAATTCACATATAAGGCTTTAAAATATTAACACGGAAATAAGCTAGAATTTCATTTAAAATGATATTTAAACAATCTGCAGGAATGCCTAGGTAATGGAGAGTGTTACATAAGTTGCATTCATAAACACTTCAGGCAATTCATGTAATTTATGCACCTCCGTGATTCACATACCTTACACAATTCCCATACCTAACGTGCCTACCACATCTTAAGTAATTTCTGTAACTTGAGAGTCTCCCATCCACTGCCCTACTCATCCGGCCCCCTCTGCTACCAGAGCCAGGACGAACTGTGGTGGGGAGGATGCTGAGGGCACTCCACAGGCCAAAGTCCACTGCCCCTTTTCCTCTGTTCTGGGGACCCCAGTGATCTCCATCACCTCTGGTTTCATACTCAACGAGGGGCACAAATTACAGCCAGACAGTGCCATCCACATGACTATGGATCCGTCCCTTCAGTCCATAATAATAATAACTGTGGTATTTCCTAGGCGCTTACTATGTGACAGGCACTGTACTAAGCACTGAGGTAGATACAAGGTAATTGGACTGTACACAGTCGATGTCCCACATGGTGCTCACAGTCTTAATCGTCTTTTTACATATGAGGTGACTGAGGCATAAATAAATGAAGTGACTTACCCAGGTTACGTGGAAGACATGTGGCAGCTGGGATTAGAATCCAGGACCTTCTGACTCCCAAGCCCGTACTCCATCCATTAGGCCATGCTACTTCCCTGTGTCTTCCTACTCTTCCAAAACCGCCAATCATTGCTCATCCATCTCCCCATCAAACAGAAAGTCCTACCCATCCGCTTTAAGAAACATCATCAGCTGCTTATTCCTACCTCACTTCGCTGATCTAATTACACCCCAGCCCACAAACCTTGTTCCACTTGCACCAATGCACTTGAGTCAATACTGGTTAAAGCACTAAGATAGCCCAGACCCACAGGATTCATGTTAATGTCCTTACACTTTACTTGTCCTTCTACATGATGTTTTCTTGTTTTCTGTTTGTTTGTTTTTAGTTCCTTTCTATCCTTCGAGATTGTGTGTTCTGTGAACAGGTATCATGTCTATCGACTCAGTTGCACTGTACAATTCCAAGCACTTAATACAGTGCCTTGCACACGGTAAGTGCTCAATTCATTCATTGATCCAGTCATATTTATTGAGAGCTTACTGTATGCAGAGGAATGTACTAAGCGCTTGGGAGAGTACAATATAACAATAAACAGACACATTTGCTGCGATTCCATTGACTGCATGAATGAGGGTGGGCAAAGATGCCTCCAAGCAGAGTCCCGCTCAGAGCCTGCACTGCTCTGTCGGGCTCTCCTCAGTTCTGACCAGTCCAGCCCAACCCAGTTCCCCTCAGCCCTGCCCTGTTCAGCATGGTCCAGCCCGGCCCATGTCCTGTAAACGTCCAGGACATGTTTCCCAACTCCTCCAAGAACTCCAGGGCTGCCCATACACCTCCACAACAATCAAAAACTTCTCACCATTTGCTTTAAAGCACTCCATCACCTTGCCCCCTCCTACCTCACTTCTCTACTCTTCTATTAGAACCCAGCCCGCACACTTCAATCCTCTACGCTAACCTTATCACTCTACCTAGTTCTCATCTATCTCACTGCCTATCTCTCACCTAAGTCCTGCCTCTGGCCCGTAATGCCCTCCCTCCTCAAATCCAGCAGATAATTACTCTCCCCCTCTTCAAAGCCTTATTGAAAGCACATCTCCTCCAAGAGGACTTCCCTGACTAAGCCTCCCTTTCCTCTTTTGACACTCTCTTCTGCATCACCCTGACTTGCTTCCTTGGTTCATCTCCATTCCGAATCCCACAGCACATAGGTACATATTTGTCATTTTATTTATTTATATTAATGTCTGGGTCCATCCCCTTGACTAGATACACAATGTGGATAGGGAAGGTGTCCGTTTATTGTTGTATTGTACTCTCTCAAGCACTTAATACAGTGTTCTGTCCACAGTAAGTACTCAGTAAGTACAATTGAATGAATGAATGAACTGGGAGCCAGAAGGACCTATGTTCTAATCCTGTCTCCATCACTTGCAGCTTTGTGACATTTGTGAAGACAGTCAACTTCTCTGTGCCTCAGTTACCTCATCTGCAAAGGGGGCATTAAGCCTGTTAGCCCCATGTGGGACACAGACTTTGTCCAACCAGATTAGCTTGTACCTACCCCAGTACTTAAGTACAGTACCTAGCACATAGTAAGCACTTAACAAAAACCATTTTAAAAAAAAACAACCTCTGACCGTAGCACCCCTCATCATGCTTCCAAAAATCGACTTGTGGACAGTAAGTACACTTCTGTTTGTTTACCTGCCAAGTGACAATTAGCTTCACATTTTAACATAAAACTGTAACAAAGATAACTGGACAGTCTCATAGGGATAGTTCCTTAATATTCCTCTGACGTCTGCAATCATATTGTTCAAATTTCATGGATATTGTCTCTAGTGTTCTGAAAGCTACTTTTCCCAGCATTTCCCTTCCATTCAAAAAGGTTCACCACTTTTCTCACTGATCAGCAGCCATCTCCTTATTCTAAGCTTCTTTCTCTTTCAAGTCCTGAATCCTCACATCACAGTTGCAAATGCAGAAGAACGTACCACCTAGGCCACTGCCCTCTTTCCTTAAATGATACATATGATCTCAAATAAATCCCGTCCATTAAACAATTCCAGGCTTCCCCAACTCCTTTAAACAATCTCAACCTGGTGAATTATTCCCTTAGCAAAAGATATGCACCAATAGACCGAGCAATATGAAAATGATTTTTTAATGCTATTTAAGTGCCTATTTTGTGCCAAATACTCTACTAAGTGTTGGTGTAGACACACGATAATCGGGTTGAACACAGTCTAAGTCCCACATGGGACTCAGAGTTTCAATTTCCACTTTACAGATGAGGTAACTAAGACACACAGAAAGAAGCTAAGTGACTTGCTCAAAGTCACACAGCAGGCAAATGGCAGAGGAGGATCAGGACTCAAATCCTCTGACTCTAAGATGCCTTCTCCTTCCAGCAAGCAAGACTATTTCCCATTTAAAATCCTAAATACCATTCCCCCATGTTTGAAAAGAGTTTTCAAACCCCTCTCTGTATCTCACCTACCAGCAAGGAGAACGTGAGGCAGTTGCATGGGTAGAACCTACTGAGAACCCTGTTTTGTACATAAGCATTTAATCAAAACCATATCTGCTAGGGAAGGGTAGTTTCTAGTCTGATAATAGAATCCATCTTTCCACTGAGCCTATGGAAAAAAAAACACAGGTGTATTGTAGAGAAAAGAGTTGGGTAGACAGAGCAAGGCAATAAGAGGTAAAGGACATGTGGATATTTATTTCATCTGCCTGATTTTCCCTCCAAGCGTGGCTTCCAATACCACACCTTTCTCGTGGACGTTTTCATCTCTCTGTTTCTCAGCTGTAGATGAGTGGGTTGAACATGGGGAGATGATGGTGTAAAAGAGAGCAGACATCTTATCTTCGGGGAAGGTCTGGGCTGGCCGAAGGTAAATGAAGATGGAGGGCAAAATAAACCCAATGCCACCACAGTGATGTGGGAAGCGCAGGTGGAGAGGGCTTTGCATCATCCTTCTCAAGAGCGGGTTCTCAGACTCACTAAAATGGTGACATAAGAAAAGACCAAAACTATAAATGAGATCAATACAACAATCCTAGAATTGGCAATAATTAAAAACCCAAGTAAGTGAGTATCTGTGCAGGCCATTTCCATAAGAGGGTAAACATCACAGAAATAGTGATCGATTTTATTGGGGCCACAGAAGGGCAAAGAGATTGCTAGGAGCAACTGTATCATGGAACGGAGAAATCCAGCCCCCCAGCAAATTGTCACTATTGTGCTGCAACTCTGTTGGTTCATGACGATCTTATAGCACAAGGGCTTGTTGATGGCAACATAGAAATCGTAGACCATCGCCTCAAGGATGAAAACTTCAATACTGCCAAAGAAATGCATGTCAAAGAGCTGCATAATGCAGTCGCTGAAGGAGATGGTTTTCGTTTCAGAGAGCAGATCTCAGACCAGTCTGTGAGTACCGTGGAAGTGCAGCAGACGTCCATGAAGTACAAGTGGAAGAGGAAGAAGTACAAGGGTTGCTTGAAGAAGGGGCTACCACTGACAGGGATGAGGATATGGAAATTTCCTAAGAGGATTGCAATGTAACAGGGCAGGAACAGTCCAAAGCAGAATATCTGCAAATTTCTCTCACTGGACAGACCTAAGAGAAGAAATTCTGTGACATTATTCCTGTTATTTTCCATCTTGTGAATGATGAGTATTTATCTGTAATTATTGCATAAGGAAATATCATAAATAGTATGCACAAAGTTACAATAGTTTTTACTATATGTGATTTCTAACAACCAAACTCCAACAGATGACACATTGGTAAAATTGGGAGCTTTCAAATCAAAATTTTCATAGCTCCCTATTCAACACCTCCGTCTTTCAAGTGATAACATTCTGCAAATTAAGCCCCATTCAAATCCTGTCCATAGGAAAAAATGCCGAGGAAACTAATGGTCAATGCCTTTCAGATGAATATAAAAGTCTCAGGTGCCATTCCTCATCCTATTAGTTATAGGCAGCTGAAACAAACCATTTTTGGCTCATTTGAAGCTATTTCAAATTTTAATTGGGAACAAATTACATATTGATATATAAATAATCATGTTCTGTCACTGTTAGACTTCAGAAGAGTTCATGTGTTTGGGATTCCTTTAAAACCTGCCTGATGGAACCAGGAATGATGGAATCAGTCTTCAGAGACTGATCAGAGGGGAGAAGCTAAGAAATTCTAGAAGCATCCCTTTTTTTTTTACACTTATCTCTTCGTACGTCCTTGGTTGACTTTGCACCAAAACCTGCTGTTCTCACCTCCACAACATCACCAAGATCTGCCCTTTCCTCTCCATTCTAACCGCTACCTTGTTGGTTCAATCTCTCAACCTATCCCGACTAGATTACTGCATCAGCCTCCTCTCTGATCTCCCATTCTCCTGTCTCTCCCCAGTTCAGTCTATACTTCACTCTGCTGCCCGGATCATCTTATTGCAGAAACGCTCTGGGCACGTTACTCCCCTACTCAAAAATCTCCAGTGGCTACCAGTTAACCTACGCATCAAGCAAAAACTTCTCACTCTCGGCTTCATGGCTCTCCATCACCTCGCCCCCTCCTATCTCACCTCCCTTCTCTCCTTCTACAGCTCAGCCTGCACCCTCTGCTCTTCTGCGGCTAACCTCCTCACTGTACCTCGTTCTTGCCTGTCCCGCCATCGTCCCCTGGTCCACATCCTTCCCCTGGCCTGGAATGCCCTCCCTCCATGCATACCCCAAGCTAGCTCTCTTCCTCCCTTCAAGGCCCTACTGAGAGCTCACCTCCTCTGGGAGGTCTTCCCAGACTGAGCCCCCTTTTTCCTCTCCTCCTCCCCATCTTACCTCCCCCACCCTACATCCTTTCCCTCCATACAGCACTTGTATATATATTTGTACAAATATATTAGTCTATTTATATTACTGTACTTATTTACTATTCTATTTATTTTGTTAATAATATGCATATAGCTTTAATTCTATTTGTTCTGACGATTTTGACACCAGTCTATGTGTTTTTTTTTGTTGTCTGTCTCCCTCTTCTAGACTGTGAGCCCGTTATTGGTTGGGGACCATCTCTATATGTTGCTGACCTGTACTTCCCAAGCGCTTAGCACAGTGCTCTGCACACAGTAAGCACTCAATAAATACGATTGAATGAATGAATGAATGAACGTGACAATAAAAGACGTGATTGATGCTGTGTCAAATGTTTTGTTTTTTTCTGACAAAGTCTGAGGATGGTGGACAAAAGACAGCATACTAACATAGAAAGGGGGTGATTTTAACCTCAAAACGTGAATTTGGTCCAGGCGACTTCCCCCAGCAAAAGATACAGTTTACAGAGCTTCATCTACTGTGCTAAAATCAGAACATGTATGTGACTTTCAAAGACCTTAGGACAATTTCCCAGCAGATGAATGCTAGAATGAACAGAATTTTATCCCAAGAGAAAATATCTATTATCCAGGAAAACACACCAGTGCTTGACTAGGAAAAACTCCCTTGCATTCAGACACAAACCTCGTTGTGGACAGGGAATGTGACTGTTGATTGTTGCATTGTACCTTCCCAAGCGCTTAGTATAGTGCTCTGCGCACAGTAAGTGCTCAATAAATAAGATAGAATGAATGAACAAAACACTTTTTTGTAGAATGACAATACCTAGAACTAGAAAACAAAAGGAATCAATATGGCAAACTCCCCTACCACCTTACTGAAGGATTTCTTGGTGGTTCTCTGATCAGTTTACCAGATCCTTTCTTGGGAACCATTAAAGGTTTTCAGGGCTACATAGAAAGCACTGCTGGATCTTTTGCTCACTTAAAAGAATGAAGTACTTACATAGAAGTAACTTCTTAGAAACCGGAGGTCCCGAGAATCAAGTAGCTTCTGGTTTTCATTAACAAGTCTGGGAAAAATCCTGAAAGGCTAGCATGAGTTCTTCTCCTCATCTCTTCCAACTCACCCTTCCACTCTCTCTCTTTTTCTTAATGACATGAGTTAAGTGCTCACTATGTGTACAAAACACTGTGGTAGATACAAAATCATCAGGTCATCACTGTCCGTGTCCCACATGGCGCTCACAGTCTTAATCTCCGTTTTATAGATGAGGTAACTGAGGCACAAAGAAATGAAATGACTTGCCTCAGGTCATACAGCAGACAGCCCAGAGCTGTGCTCTTTCCACTAGACAACACTGCTTCTCTTCTTTCCTCTCTCTTCTAGCTCCCTTCATATTTACTCTAGCTATATTGTTGCTGATTTCTATTAATCAGTTTCTTCCTTCTTGCCTCATCTCAGCCTCTCCCCAAGTCCTCTTGATCTAGTGTTCTCCTAAACTATTTTCAGAGGTGCGTGTTTCTACTGAGAGAGCCAAACACTACATTCCCTGAGCTAAAATCAGGTGCACAGTAGCCAGGTTAACTTGAGAGAACTGCTGGATTTAGATTGTGAAACCCCTGATGGACAGGGTCAGAGTTTAATTCCCATCTGTGTGTTTTCTCACAGACCTTAATACAGTGGTTCATACACAGTGAGTGCTTACTAAATGCTGTTACTGCTACTGTAAACCATTTCTTTGATTTCAAATGTTAGGGAGAGTCAGCATCTTGTAAATGTATCTTTTCGGGTCTTGGTTCCTTGATAATGTTGTGTCATTGATGACCGCGGCAAGATTCTATCATAGACCATCCCATAAAGGCAGACAACGTGCTTTTCCATTGATTAATCTCTATATACAAGTCCCCATTATTGCACAATACCATATGCATGTGGATGGTGAATGAGTGATGCCTGAATCTTTTTTGGCAATTTGTGGACTGCCATAGGCTTAGATTGTAATGGGTTTGGAGTTTAAAGCTAAAAAGACCCATAATTTTAGTCTTAACCTAAACATTAGTTATAATCTAAACCTGGGACTGGTTACACAGTATATAGAGATGGAGGGAGAGGGGGTTAGGGGAAGGGAGAAGGAGAGAGAGAGAGAGAGAGAGAGAGAGAGAGAGAGAGAGAGAGAGAGAGAGAGAGGAAGAAGGGAGAGAGGGAGAAAGTGAAAATTTTCTGATTCTCATTACCATCAGAAACAGTTATCTTAGTCAGCAGTCTATGTATGTTTGCCTCAGTTCTTTGTCCGTCATGGAACCTCAGGTAGAGAGAGCTTTGTGCTGACCGTCTGTGGAGTGTTTCCTCAGGGTGGATAAAATGATGGGATAGGAAACAATCAAGGCAAAAAGGTTAGTAGGGACAGAACACCAGTGCTGACAATGATTAAGATGTTGCCAAAATAGGTCTCAGTACAGACAAGCTTCAGCAGAGGAAGTATGTCACAAAAATACTGGTCAGTATGACTGGGACCACAGAAATGTAGCTGCATCACGATGAAAATATGCATGATCGAATGCAGAAAAGCCCCTACAAAAGAGACCAAGACCAACGTGTGGCAAGCCTGCCGGCTCATAATGATCAGGTAGTGGAGAGGCTTGCAGAAGGCAACATAGCGATTGTAAGCCCTGGCCACTAGGATGAATATTTTGGCCCCACCGAAGAAGTGAGCACTAAAGAGAAGCAGCGTGGCTCAGTGGAAAGAACACGGGCTTTGGAGTCAGAGGTCATGGGTTCAAATCCCGGCTATAACAATTGTCAGCTGTGTGACTTTGGGCAAGTCACTTCACTTCTCTGTGCCTCAGTTACCTCATCTGTAAAATGGGGATTAAGATGGTGAGCCCCCCGTGGGGCAACCCGATCACCTTGTAAACTCCCCAGTGCTTAGAACAGTGCTTTGCACATAGTAAGCACTTACTAAATGCCCTTATTAGTATTATTAAAGAGTTGGACCATGCAGACGTTGTAGGAGTTGGTTTTCCTTTCTACCAATAGGTCTGCAATCATCTTAGGAGCAACTGCGGAGGTGAAGCAGAGGTCCATGACAGACAAGGAACTGAAGAAAATGTACATAGGCTGCTGACTAAGATGGCTGTTTTTGATGGTGATGAGGATAGGAAGATTGCCCAACAAGTTGGCTAGATAACAGAGTAAGAACAACTTCAAGTTACCTTCCCCTCTTGGTTTGGGAACAGACCCCTTAAGACAAACTCTGTGATGTTGTTTGAATTCTCCATCAGCTCGGCCAAGGTGATGAGTGTACAGCAGATGGATATTAACCTGAATCATCCAAATTGAGAAATATCAAGTATTACTAATTTTGAAGCACTAGCTCAGAACGCATGTTCTCACTCTGAATAGAAATGGAGGGACTTGTGTGCTATTAAGAATTCATTAAAATATAATAATGATGATCATGATGATTATGATAGTAGGAGGAAGGCATAGGAAGTTTCCAGTGCTATACTAATCATTGGGGTAGACAAAAGATAATCAAATCAGACACAGCCCATATCTGGTCAAGTCCCTTAGCTTCTCAGTGCCTCAATTTCTTCATCTGCACAATGGGGATAAAATACCTGTAGCCCCTTCCTCTTAAACTGTAAGCCTCCAGGGGATACAGGTTTTTTATCCCCATTGTACAGATGAAGAAACTGAGACACTGAGACGCTAAGGAACTTGCCCAAGGACCCACAACAGGACAATGGCAGAACTAGGACTAAAAGCCAGAGTTCTGGGCTCTTTCCACTAATTAATAGCTCATCCCTTAATATATGCTGAGATCATTCTCTAAGTGTAAACATCCTGGAAAGGCCATTGGATCCCCCACAATTCATTTCTTAGAACCTTCAGATTTACTGTAAACATTTCAAGATATAAATGAAGTCTATAACCTTTCTCATCCCCCCTATCATTAAGTATTTTCAGGATGCATTTTTTTCACCAGTTTATTGTATTGTGGAAACAAGTTCAACATTACTTGGTAGTTAGTTATACAGAGTTTCTCTTAGCATTTTCACATATGAGGTGATCTGAGGTGCAAGTTCATGGCATAATGGATAGAGCACGGGCCTGGGAGTCAGAAGGTCATGCTCTGCCACTTACCTGCTGTCCTGTCCTAGTCACTTCACTTCTCTGCACTTCAGTTACCTCATCTGTAAAATGGGGATTAAGAATGTGAGCCCCACCTGGTACAATCTGACTACCTTGTATCTACCCCAGCATTTAGAACAGCATTTAGAACATTTAGAACAGCATTTAGTACTCCCAGTACTATGTGCTTACTGGGCACATAGTAAGTGCTTAACAAATACCATAATTATTATTATTGAGAAGCGATGTGGCTTAGTGAAAAGACCATGGGTTTGGGAGTCAGAGGTCATTCATTCATTTCTTTCATTCATTCATTCAATCATTCAATCATTCAATCGTATTTATTGAACGCTTACTGTGTGAAGAGCACTGTACTAAGCGCTTGGGAAGAACAAGTTTGCAACATATAGAGACGGTCCCTACCCAACAGTGGGATCACAGTCTAAAAGGGGGAGACAGAGAACAAAACAAAACATATTAACAAAATAAAATAAATAGAATAAATATGTACAAATAAAATAAATAAATATATAGAGCAATAAATACGTACAAACATATATACCTATATACAGGTGTTGTGGGGAGAGGAAGGAGGTCAGGTGGGGAGATGGGGAGGGCGAGGAGGGGGAGAGGAAGGAGGGGGCTCTGTCTGGGAAGGCCTGCTGGCGGATGTGAGCTCTCAGTAAAGCCTTGAAGGGAGGAAGAGAGCTAGCTTAGCGATTGTGTGGAGGGAGGGCATTCCAGGCCAGGGGGATTACGTGGGCCGGGGGTCGACAGCGGGACAGGCGAGAACGAGGCACGGTGAGGAGATTAGCAGCAGAGGAGAGGAGGGTGCGGGGTGGGCTATAGAAGGAGAGAAGGGAGGTGAGGTAAGAGGGGGCGAGGTGATGGAGAGCCTTGAAGCCGAGGGTAAGGAGTTTTTGCCTGATGCGTAGGTTGATTGGTAGCCACTGGAGATTTTTGAGGAGGGGAGTAACATGCCCATAGCGTTTCTGGACAAAGACGATCCGGGCAGCGGCGTGAAGTATGGATTGAAGTGGGGAGAGACAGGAGGATGGGAGATGGGAGAGGAGGCTGATACAGTAATCCAGACGGGATAGAATGAGAGCTTGAACGAGCAGGGTAGCGGTTTGGATGGAGAGGAAAGGGCGGATCTTGGCAACGTTGCAGAGATAAGACCGTCAGGTTTTGGTGATGGCTTGGATGTGAGGGGTGAACGAGAGAGCAGAGTCGAGGATGACACTAAGGTTGCGGGCTTGTGAGACAGGAAGGATGGTAGTGCCGTCCACAGTGATGGGAAATTCAGGGAGAGGGCAGGGTTTTGGAGGGAAGACAAGGAGTTCAGTCTTGGATGGACATGTTGAGTTTTTAATGGCGGGCAGACATCCAGATGGAGATGTCCTGAAGGCAGGAGGAGATGCGAGCCTGGAGGGAGGGAGAGAAAGCAGGGGCAGAGATGTAGATTTGGGTGTCATCAGTGTAGAGATGACAATTGAAGCCGTGGTAGCGAATGATGTCACCAAGGGAGTGAGTGTAGATCGAGAACAGAAGGGGACCAAGAACTGAACCTTGAGGAACCCCTACATTAAGTTGATGGGAGGGAGAGGAGGAGCCCGCAAAAGAGACTGAGAATGAGCGGCCGGAGAGATAAGAAGAGAACCAGGAGAGGACAGAATCTGTGAAGCCAAGGTTCGATAGCGTGTTGAGGAGAAGGGGGTAGTCCACAGTGTAGAAGGCAGCTGAGAGGTCGAGGAGGATTAGGATAGAGTAGGAGCCGTTGTATTTGGCAAGCAGGAGGTCATTGGTGACCTTTGAGAGGGCAGTTTCCGTGGAACGTTGGGGCCGGAAGCCAGATTGGAGGGGGTCAAGGAGAGAGTTGGTGTTGAGGAATTCGAGGCAGCGAGTGTAGACGACTCGTTCTAGGAGTTTGGAAAGGAAGGGTAGGAGGGAGATAATTGCGATAACTAGAAGTTGAGGTGGGGTCAAGAGAGGGGTTTTTTTTAGGATGGGAGAGACGAGGGCATGTGAAGTTCATTGTTCGGACTCCTGGCTCCACCGCTTTTCAGATATGTGACTTTTGGCAAGTCACTTTACTTCTTTGTGACTCAGTTACCTCATTTCTAAAATGGGGATTAAGACTGTGAGCCACACGTGGGACTTGTATCTAACTCAGCTCCTAGAACAGTGCTTGGCACATATTAAGTGTTAACAAATACCCCACCAAAAAAAGGTTGGATACCAGGGCCAAAAAGAAACAAAGTTATATAGAGATGCATAAGACAGAAAAATAAAGAGACAGAGATAAAGGAGGCAGGGCAGGAGAGAGCTGTCTGATAAACTTAGATTCATCCTCAGAAGAGTCCTATTAGCAAGACTCTTCAAGTAGAGCTTTACATTAATATATATAAAAAAACCTCTTTGACAAGTGAAGAGCTGAGGGTAGAACATTCCAGAGATGTGATCTGGGAAACAGAGTGAAGTATGGACTGGAGGAAAGAGAGAACATTTTGCAACAGTCTGAATATTGGGGTTGAAAGAGATGGAGGAGTTGAAGATATTGCTTATGTTGCATTATTCTCACATAGAGAATTTATCCAAAAACAATGATTTCAGCTACTCCCTGATAGCCCCAAACTATCTCTGTAGCCCTGATCTCCGACACACTAGCCAATCCCTCATCTCCTCCTGCCTCCACGTCATGTCCATTTGTCCAAGTCTAAAATTGAATTTCTCAACTTCCCTTCTAATCCTCTTCTCTTCCAAATTGTCCATCCACAATCAATCAATCAATCAGAGTGTTGTATGTACTGAACACTTACTGTGGGTGAAAAAACTGTACTAAACATCTAGGAAAATACAATAGAGTTGGTGAACAGGATCCTTACCCTCAAGGAGTTAACAGTGCAGTCAGGGAAACAGACATTAAAATAAACTACATGTAGGGGATGCAACAGAATATGAGGATGTGTCTCGCAAGCTCACAACCTTGGTGTCATCATTGACTCCACTCTCTCATTCATGCAACATATCCAATCCATTAACTAAACCTGCCAGTCTCACCTTCACAAAATCGCCATGATCCTCCCTTTCCTCTCCATTCAAACCACTACCTTGCCGGTTCAATCTCTCATCCTATCCCGACTGGATTACTGCATCAGCCTCCTCTCGGATCTCCCACCCTCCTGCCTTTCCCCACTCTGCTGCCTGGATTATCTTTGTTCCAAAAGGCTCTGGGCATGTCACTCCCCTCCTCAGAAATCTCCAGTGGCTGCCTGTCAACGTACGAATCAAACAAAAACTCCTCACTCTCGGCTTCAAGGCTCTCCATCACCTCATCCCGTCCTACCTCACCTCCTCACCTGCTCTCCTTCTACAGCCCAGCCTGCATCCTCCTCTCCTCTGCCGCTAACCTCCTCACTGTACCTTGTTCTCACCTGTCCCGCCATCGACCCCTGGCCCACATCCTTCCTCTGGCCAGGAATGCCCTCCCTCCATTCATTCATTCATTCAATTCATTCAATCATATTTATTGAGCGCTTACTGTGTGCACAGCACTGTACTAAGCGCTTGAGAAGTACAAGTTGGCAACATAGAGATGGTCCCAACCCAACAACAGGCTCACAGTTTAGAAGGGGGAGACAGACAAAAAAACAAAGCATATTAACAAAATAAAATAAATAGAATAGTAAATATGTACAAGTAAATTAGAGTAATAAATCTGTACAAACATATATACAGGTGCTGTGGGGAAGGGTAGGAGGTAGGAAGTGGGGGATGGGGAGAGGAAAGAGAGGGCTCAGTCTGGGAAGGCCTCCTAGATGATGTGAGCTCTCAGTAGGGCTACTGAGCCCTCCTACCTCACCTCCCTTCTCTCCTTCTACTGCCCAGCCCGCACCCTCCGCTCCTCCACCACTAATCTCCTCACTGTACCTCGCTCTCGCCTGTCCCGCCATCGACCCCCGGCCCACGTCATCCCCCGGGCCTGGAATGCCCTCCCTCTGCCCATCCGCCAAGCTAGCTCTCTTCCTCCCTTCAAGGCCCTGCTGAGAGCTCACCTCCTCCAAGAGGCCTTCCCAGACTGAGCCCCTTCTTTCCTCTCCCCCTCGTCCCCCTCTCCATCCCCCCGTCTTACCTCCTTCCCTTCCCCACAGCACCTGTATATATGTATATATGGTTGTACATATTCATTACTCTATTTATTTATTTATTTATTTATTTTACTTGTACATTTCTATCCTACTTATTTTATTTTGTTGGTATGTTTGGTTCTGTTCTCTGTCTCCCCCTTTTAGACTGTGAGCCCACTGTTGGGTAGGGACTGTCTCTATGTGATGCCAATTTGTACTTCCCAAGCGCTTAGTACAGTGCTCTGCACATAGTAAGCGCTCAATAAATACGATTGATTGATTGATTGATTGATTTGAAGGGAGGAAGAGAGCTAGCTAGGCGGATGTGCGGAGGGAGGGCACACCAGTCCGGGGGGATGACGTGGGCCGGGGGTCGACAGCGGGACAGGTGAGAACGGGGCACAGCGAGGAGGTTAGCGGCAGAGGAGCGGAGGGTGCAGGCTGGGCTGTAGAAGGAAAGAAGTTAGTTGAGGTAAGAGGGGGCGAGGTGATGCAGAGCCTTGAAGCTGAAAGTGAGGAGTTTTTGCCTGATGCGTAGGTTGACTGGTAACCACTGGAGATTTTTGAGAAGGGTAATAACATGCCCAGAGCGTTTTTGCACAAAGATGATTCGGGCAGCGGCGTGAAGTATAGACTGAAGTGGGAAGATGCATATATGCATGTATTATTATTTGTTCCTTTTAAAGCCTCACGTTTTTGCTTTGCAAGATTAGCCACCAAGAAAACATTTATACTTGGGGAAAGCATGGGCATATTTTGTGATGCATCTCGAAATGACCTTGGGGATCAGGCAACTGTGTTTCTATTTTCTACTGAGATCTTTAAAGTGGATTTTTCTTTTACTTAGAGGTGACAGCTTAATCCTAAAATGAATAACATCACTGAAAGATATGTGCATAAAATTATTAAAAGATCCTTAAAGCCTATGAGTGTAAGAAGGCTAAGGCACTACTGTATTGCCATATATTTACTTTTTAAACATGAAAATAAAAGTATTCTCAACTCACTAGCATCTGAAAGCACTCTACCATACAAGTAATCAAGGGCTGTTTAGGGACAAATAGCTGAGTTGCTGAGCGAAACCACACATCCACCAAGCTAGCTCTCTTCATCCTTTCAAAACCCTACTGAGAGCTCACCTCCTCCAGGAGGCATTCCCAGACTGAGCCCCCTTTTTCCTCTCCTCCTCCCAATCTCCCCGCTCTACCTCCTTCCCCTCCCCACAGCACCTGTATATATATATATACAATCTGTATATATCTGGAGTCTGTATATATCTGTACAGATTGTACAGATTTATTACTCTCTTTATTACTTGTACATATTTACTATTTATTTTCGTAATGATGTGCAAATAGCTTTAATTCTATTTGCTCTGACGATTTTGACACCTTCCTACTTGTTTTGTTTTGTTGTCTGTCTCCCCCTTCTAGAATGCTAACAGCAAGTCACCTAACTTCTCTGGGCCTCAGTTACCTCATCTGTATAATGGGGATAAGACTGTGAGCCCCACGTAGGACAGCCTGATCAACTTGTATCCCCCCAGAGCTTAGAACAGTGCTTTGCATATAGTAAGTGTTTAACATATGCAATTATTATTATTCTTCTTATTCTTATTATTATTATTATTATTATTATTACCCAGAATTCCTCCTTGCCCAGATCACAGAAATATCCAGGTATCTTTCTAGATCTATACTTAAGACTCACTTGTTATTGTCTTGAAATGATTCTTTTATAAACATATTGCAACTTGGAGCAGTGTGTCCCAATGGAAAGAGAATGGGATTGAGGGTCAAAGGTCCTATGTTCTAACCCAACTCCCCCTTCTAGACTGTGAGCCTTTATATGTTACCGACTTGTACTTCCCAAGCGCTTAGTACAGTGCGCTGCACACAGTAAGCGCTCAATAAATATGACTGACTGAATGAATGAATAAATGAATGTCACTTTCCTCCTCAAAAATCTCCAGTGGTTGCCTATCCACCTTCGCATGAAGCAAAAACTCACTATCGGCTTCAAAAGCTCTCCATCTCCTAGCCCCCTCCTACCTCACCTCCCTTCTCTCCTTCTACTGCCCATCCCACACACTCTGCTGCTCTGCTGCTAACTTCCTCACTGTGCCTCTTTCTCACCTGTCCCGCTGTCGACCTCGACCCACGTCCTACCTCGGGCCTGGAATGCCCTCTCTCCACACATCCACCAAATTAGCTCTTTTCCTCCCTTCAAAGCCCTACTGAAAACTCACTTCCTCCAGGAGGCCTTCCCAGACTGAGCCTCCCCTTATCCTCTCCTCCTCCTCCCCTCCCCATCGCCCCCACTCCCTCCCTCTGTCTTACCCTCTTCCCCTCCCCACAGCACTTGTGTATATTTGTACATATTTATTACTCTATTCATTTTATTATTGATATGTATTTATCTATAATTTATATATCTATAATTTATCTATAATTCTATTTATTATGATGGTATTGACACATGTCTACTTGTTTTGTTTTGCCGTCTGTTTCCCCCTTCTATTCTGTGAGTCCGTTGTTCAGTAGGGACCATCTCTATATGTTGCAGATTTGTACTTCCCAAGCGCTTAGTACAGTGTTCTCCACACAGTAAGTGCTCAATAAATACGATTGAATGAATGAATGAATAAGTGTGGGGGTGAGGGTTGAATGAGGATCGAAGTGCTTAAATCTTTAGTGACAATATTACCCTCCTCCCTGCATCGGGAAGTAACATCCTTGGTGCCTTCTTCAGTTTCAGCCCATATGCCACTTGTTTCCCAGATCGTCTTTCTCTTTACTGTAGTTAAAGACTGAATTAATGATGACATTTGTTAAGCACTTACTATGTGCCAAGCACTGTTCTAAGCGCTGGGGGAATAAAAGGTAATCAGGTGATCCCATATGGGACTGACAGTCTTAATCTGCGTTTTACAGATGAGGTAACTGAGACACAGAGAAGCGAAGTGACTTGCCCAAAGTCACAAAGCTGACATGTGGTGGGGTCGGTATTAGAACCCATGACCTCTGACTCTCAAGCCTGTGCTAATTCCACTGAGGCACGCTGTTTCTACTGTAAGCTCATTGCGGATGGGGAACATGTCTACTAATTCTCTTACATTGTATACTCCCAAACAACTAGTACCGTGCTCTGCCCACAGTAAATGCTCAATAAATACCATTGATTGATTGATCTTCCTGAAGCTATGCACTTTTCTCCTCTCCTCAAATCCCTCCAATGTTTCTCACTACTACTACAACTACTACTGATACTACTACTACTCGGAAATGAGACACAGATATTTCAGAAAATTTACAGTTTTTGAATATGCCAATTCCAAGACGTTTAATTGGCTTCACCAACTCTGTCCTGAAATTAGGTTAAATCTTCTATTTCAGCATGGAAAACAGCACCAGAATTCATTCATTCATTCAATCGTATTTATTGAGCGCTTACTGTGTGCAGAGCACTGTACTAAGCGCTTGGGGAGTACAAGTCAGCAGCATATAGAGACTGTCCCTACCCAACAACGGGCTCACAGTCCAGAAGGGGTAGGCGGACAACAAAACAGAACATATAGACAGGTGTTAAAATCGTCAGAATGAATAGAATTGAAGCTATATGCACATCATTAACAAAATAAATAGAATAGAAACTATGCACAGTAAAATAAATACAGTAGTAAATCTGTACAAATATAAACAACCGCTGTGGGGATGGGAAGGAGATAGGGCGAGGGGCAGGGACAATGGGGAGGAGGAGAGGAAAAAGGGGGCTCAGTCTGGGAAGGCCTCCTGGAGAAGGTGAGCTCTCAGTAGGGCTTTGAAGGGAGAAAGAGAGCTAGCTTCGCAGATGTGTGGCGGAAGGGTATTCCAGGCCAGGGGAAGGACGTGGGCCGTGGTGGGAAAGGCAAGAAGGAGGCACAGTGAGGAGGTTAATGGCAGAGAAGTGGAGGGTGTGGGCTGGGCTGTAGGAGGAGAGAAGGGAGGTGAGGTAGGAGGGGGCAAGGTGATGAAGAGCCTTGAAGCCGAGAGTGAGGAGTTTTTGCTTGATTCGTAGGTTGACAGGCAACCAGTGGATATTTTTGAGGATGGGAGTGACATACCCATAGCATTTCTGTAGAAAGATAATCCGGGAAGAAAAGTGAAGAATACACTGAAGCGGGGAGAGGCAGGAGGATGGGAGATCCGAGAGGAGGCTGATGCAGTTATCCAGTCAGGATAGGTTAAAAGATTGATCCAGCAAGAGAGCTGTTTGGATGGTGAGGAAACGGCGGATCTTGGTGATGTTGTAGAGGTGAGACCTACAGGTTTAGGTGATGGATTGGATGTATGGGTTGCATGAGAGAGCGGAGTCGAGGATGACACCAAGGTTGTGGGCTTGTGAAACCGGAAGGTTAGTAGTGCCATCTACAGTGACAGGAAAGTCAGGGAGAGGACAGGGTTTTGGAGGGAAGATAAGGAGTTCAGTCTTGGACATATTGAGTTTTAGATGGCGGGCAGACATTCAGATGAAGATGTCCTGAGGGCAGGAGGAGATAGGAGCCTGGAGGGAGGGAGAGAAAACAGGGGCAGAGATGTACATTTTGGTGTCATCAGCATAGATATAATAGTTGAAGCCGTGGGAACTAATGAGTTCACCAAGAGAGTGAGTGTAGATAAAGAACAGAAGGGGACCAAGAACTGACCCTTGAGGAACCCTCACAGTGAGGGAATGGGAGGTGGAGGAGGAGTCCGCGAAGGTGACTGAGAAAGAACGGCCGGAGAGATAAGAGGAGAAGCAGGAGAGGATGGAGTCTGTGAAGCCAGGTTGGATAGCGTGTTGAGGAGAAGGGGGTGATCCAGAGTGTTGAAGGCCTCTGAGAGGATGAGGAGGATTAGGATAGAATAGGAGCCATTGGATTTGGCAAGAAGGAGGTCATTGGTGACCTTTGAGGGGGCAGTTTCGGTGGAGTGTAGAGGACAGAAGCCCGATTGGAAGAGGTCAAGCAGAGAGTTGGTGTTGAGGAATTCGAGGCAGCGAGTGTAGACGACTCGTTCTAGGAGTTTGGAAAGGAAGGGTAGAGGGAGATAATTGCGATAACTAGAAGGGGAGGTGGGGTCAAAAAATGGATTTTTTCGGAATGCGGGAGATGTGGGCATGTTTGAGGGCAGAGGAGAAGGAACCAGCGGAGAGTGAGCAGTTGAACGTGGAAGTTAAGAAGGGGAGGAAGGAAGGGGTGAGAGATTTCATAAGATGAGAGGGAATGGGGTCCGAAGCACAGGTGGATGGAGTAGCACTTGAGAGGAGGGAGGAGATCTCATCTGAAGATACTGCTGGAAGAATGGGAGAGTAGCAGAGAGGGTTGAGAGCTGGGGGGATGGAGAAGGGGGAGGGGTGACTTTGGGGAGCTCAGACCTGATGAAGTTAATTTTACTAATGAAGTAGGAGGCCAGATCGTTGGGGATGAGTGATGGAGAAGGGGGAGGAATAGGGGGCCTGAGGAGGGAGTTAAATGTCCGGAACAGCTGAGCAGGGTGATGATCATGGGTGTCCATAAGGGAGTAAAAATAGTTTTGCCTGGCAGAGGAGAGGGCAGAGTAAAGGCATGAAAGGATGAACTTGAAGTGAACAAGGTTGGCCTGGTGTTTAGACTTTCGCCAGCAACGTTCAACAGCTCGAGCATAAGAACGAAGGAGGCGGACAGTGGCAGTGATCCAAGGCTGTGGGTTAGTGGTGCGAGAGCGACAACGCGAAAGGGGAGTGAGTGAGTTGAGTTGAGTAGAGAGGGTGGAGTTGAGAGCAGTAATCTGGTCATCAAGAGTGGGTAGAGAGGATCGGGAGGCGAGGTGGGGTGTGATGCGCTGAGAAAGATGGATGGGGTTAAGAGGGTGGCGGTCTCTGTGGGGTAGTAATATAGATTTAAAGGGGGGAGGAGTGTAAGGAGGCACGTGAGAAGGTTATGATCAGAGAGATAGGGCACCAGGGCACCTATATCAGACAAAGAGGTACCCAGAATCACACACCTTACTTTGCAGGAAGTGGTCAGATAGACATTACTCACAGGTTGTGGATCATTCATTTTTTTTTCTTTTAGAAAGAAGTGAATTTGTTAGTTGAACACAAATTTAATAATACTGAAAGCACCTGGCCCTTCAATTTTGAAGCATTCCATTCAGTCCACACCTCTTTGAATCCAAGAAACAACAGAGGTCATTTCTGAGCTCTGACTCAAGGTCTACTCTAAGTGATGCTCCTTGTTCATTTGACTATGTGACTATGCGAACTAACTGTTAAGTTGCCACAGGACCATTTAAAGACCATTAAAGGAGCCAGGGACCTATCCCCTGGAGGGACTTCCAGTTGTCTTCCAAGGAGCTTAGAGAAGAGGAAGGAAACCACAGAACTTTGACTGCATTAGTTGAGGTCAATTGCAGGGAAAACATCAGGGACTCGACCAGTAATAATAATAACGGTGGTATTTATTAAAGACTTACTACATGTCTAAAACTGTGCTGTTAGGGAGGATACAGGATAATCAGACTGGACACAATCTCTCTTCCCCTTGAGACTCATGTCTAAAGGAGTTCGCAAACAATTATTTTGTCCCCATTTTATGGATGAGGAAAATCTATAACAAGCTTAGAGAAGTTAAGTGACAAGCCCAAAGTCACACAGCACGAACATGGTGGATCTGGGATTAGAACCCAGTCCTCTGACTCCCAGGCCAAAGCTCCTTCCATTAGGCTATGCTGTGTCTCTGCATAGTGGATAGAACACTGCCCTGGGAATCAGAAGTTTATGGGTTCTAATTCTGGCTCCACCACTTGTCCGCTGTGTGACCTTGGGCAAGTCACTTTATTTCTCTGTGCCTCCGTTTCCTCATCTATAAAATGGGGATTAAATCTGTGAGCCCCAAGTGGGACTGGGTCTGTGTCCAACCCAATTTGCTTGTATCCACCCTGGAATTTTGTATAACACCTAGCACAATGTAAGTGCTTAACGAATACCACAAATATTATTTATTGTTATTATTTTCTGCCATTGATTTCTCATGACACAGACACTGGTGATGAGATTTTAAAATTAAGAACATTTGAACAAACCATTTAGGTTTTCTGAAATGAGAAAATTATCTTTATTTCTTATTTGATCTTAGGGTCTGCTGTTCCTTCTTGTGATGGTCAGCCTGCTCTACCTGCTCTATAACAGATAATAATGACCCCTGATAGTAGAGCTCAATATTTTCCCATGGAAGCACTGGGAGACAGAAAATGTGATGTGACCATAGAGTCCTGAATGATATCCTTCTGACACTCATGATCTCCCAGAGGTTACAGTCCCAGTGGAAGGACCACTTCCTGAGAGGACAATGGTCTCCCCTACACTCCCTGACTACCATCTTCAACCATTCACTCTCCAATGACTTCTTCCCCACTACTTTCAAACATGCTCATGTCTCTATTATCCTAAAAAAACTCTCTTGACCCCATTGCTTCTTCCAGTTATCACTCCATCTCCCTCCTATCATTCCTTTCCAAACCAAACTCCTTGGGTGAGTTGTGTAGATCCTCTGTCTGCCTCCACTTCCTCTCCTCCAATTACCTCCTGGACTACATTCAATCTGGCTTCTACCTACTTCACTGATACTGACACAGTCTCTGTCCCACATGATGCTCACAGCTTAAGGGGGAAGGAGAACAGTTATTTAATCCCCATTTTGCAGATGAGGAAACCTAGTCTCAGAGAAATGAAGAGACCAGTCCACAGTCAAACAGACGAGAGGCAGAGGATTGGAAGCCAGGTGTCCCGACCTTTCACTCTCAGGTGTCAAAATAAATGATTGAACTTCTCTCATATGATCCCTGTGCTTGAATTGCCTCCCGATTACATCACTCTTATTTGCTGAGCCTTTACTGTGTGCAGAGCACTGCATTAAGAACTTGAAAATAATTTTGAGTTTTGTTAAGCACTTACTGTGTGGTAGGCACTGTACTAAGCATTAGGGTGGGTACAAGGAAATTGGGTTGGACACAGTCCCTGCCCCACATGGGGCTTCCAATTCTTAATCCCCATTTTGCAGATGAGGTAATTTTGGCACAGGGGAGTGAAGTGATTTGCTCAAGGTTACACAGCAGACAAATGGCAGGGCAGGATTAGAACCCAGGTCTGTCTGACTCTCAGGCCTATGCTCATGCCCCTGCTAGAAGGGATAATAGGTAGTGAATCCCCATTTTGTAGGTAAGGGAACTGAGGCACAGAGAAGATGAGTGACTTGATCAAGATCACACAGCTGACAAGTGTTAGAGCTGGGATTAGTATCCCGGTTCTGTGACTACCAGACCCATGGCTTCCTACATGGAGCAGAAGTGAGATTATCACCCCTTTTCTATGTTGCGAATACTTGAAAGATGCTCTCTTCCAAAATTCACCTCATATTCTAATCTCATCATCGAAAGTTCATGTGAAGCCATGCAAACTCCCTCTAGATGTTTTTCTGCACTGGACAATGGCAGGGTGCTCTATCTGAATGCTTGTAAAAGTGGAAGTGAAATTAAAGCATTGGGTTAGTTTGTCATTTTTATATTCTCCTTGGAAATCTCACAACTCTACGGATGCTTACACAACCATACATGTAACTAACATTGGTATTTATAAACAGTATTATTCTGCATCCATAGTAATAGCTGTTCATAATAGCCAGTTGGAGCGATTATATGCATAACCAAATTACTTTATACCATTTAACTCTATACAGAGATGATAGGTTTGTCTTTGTCGGAAGAGCATGGTTTAGTTGAAAGAGCGTTGGCTTAGGAGTCACAGAGCCTGGATACTTATTCCAGCTCCACCATTTGTCTGCTGTATGACCTTGGGCACATCACTTATCTTTTCTGAGCCTTAGCACTCTTATTTGCAAAATGGGTACACTGCAAGGTCACCCAGCAGTCACACACTGCAGGTGGGTGGACTATACAGAATGCATATTTTTGCTTTTTCAATTTTTGCAGCTGATTGAGTCATGACTGAGGCGTGTTCGCTTGTGCTTGAGAGAAGACAGCATGGAAGCACCAAGACCTAGTAGAAAGGGCATGAGTGGAGAATCAGGAGTTCGGAATTCTAGTTCCATTATTGTCCTGCTGTGTGTCCTAGGGTAAATCACCTATTCTCTCTGTACCTCAGTTTCCTAACTTCCTTTCAGACTGTGAGCCCATAAGGGACAGTATTTTCACTTTGTAATGAATTAGGTGCTCAACACATAGAATGTGATTAGTACCTTATTTAATCAATGCCATAAAGTGGGTCACTTCACTTTCTTTCATTTTTCCTTCCACTTGTCATTTTCCCCATATCACTGTTACCTTGCACAGCACTGTGTGATCTTGGCTGGATAGAACACTTGAGGTCCCATGGCCTAAAATGATTTTAAGTCCAAATAATGAGAACCAAATGGAGAAACGGAAAAGAAATCGAATACCTATTGTCTTCCATTTGTGTCTCCTTTGAATTTCCTGTTACATGAAGTTGTGATAGTGGGGCAGTTCTGGAGATGTTTGCTGCATTTACTCTCTTTGTTCCTTTACCTTAGTGGTATGGAGAGTGCTAGATGATGGTGAGGATAGAAAGAAGGAAGAAGAGGGGGCATTGCTAGAGAAGCAGCAATGGATAGAGCAAAGACCTTGGAGTCAGAAAAACTTGAGTTCTCATCCCAGTCCCCCCATCATGTCTGCTGTGTGTCCTTGTGTAACTCACCTCACTTCTTTGTGCCTCAGTTAACTCATCTGTAAAATGGGGATTAAGACTGTGAGCACCATGTGGTGCCGGGACTGTGTCCAACCCAATCTCTTCGTATCCACCTCAGCACTTAATACAGTACTTGGCACATAGTAAGCATGTAATGAAAACCACAGTTATTACTATTGCTAAGTATGGGCAGGACCTTGTAAGGTGAATTGAACTTTAGGCTCCTAACAGATGTTTGAAGCTCAATTAGACCTTCAAAATACAAACATGTGGCTTATTACTTCATTCCTGCAAAGCCACTTTCCTACTCCATAACGTCTTCATGGCATTCTTCACCACACTGCATTCCTCAGGGTGTAGATCAGAGGGTTCAACATAGGGATGATGATGGTATAAAATGTGGCAACCATTTTATCTTCCACAAAGGTGGTGTTCGGTCTCAAGTACATAAAAGTTACAGGGATCAAAGAAGATGATGATCACAGCGATGTGAGAACCACAGCTAGAGAGAGCTTTTTGCTGTCCTTCCTCGCTCTGCTGTCTCAGAGAACACAATATGATGGCATAAGAGAAGAGCAAGATGAGAAAGCTCCCTAGAGTGATCATTCCACTATTGGCCATGACTACAACAGTAGAGACATGGGTGTTGGCACAGCGAGTTTCAACATAGGATGGACGTCACAAAAATAGTGATCAATCACATTGGGGCCACAGAGGGGCAGCTGGACAACCAGGGCCACCTGAATGATGGAGTGGATGAAGCCCCCAAGATATGAGCTCACGAGCATTTTATTGCACACAGATCGGTTCATGATGTTCATGTAATGGAGGGGTTCGCAGATGGCCATGTAACGGTCATAGGCCAAAACTATAAGGAGGAAGATCTTGGTGCAACCAAAGAAATGGACACCAAAAAGTTGCATCATACACCCCTCAAAGGAGATGGTTTTCCTCTCAGAGATCAGGTCTCTAATTATCTTGGGGGTTGTGAAGGACGAGTAGCAAATATCTACCAGAGACAGATAATTGAGGAAGAAGTATGTAAGTGACCTGTAGAGGTATCCGAAACAGACAGTCAGCATGATGAGGACGTTTCCCAGAACGATGATGGCATAGAAGAAGAAAAATATCACAAAACATGCCTTCAGCCTTTCACATTCTGAGAAAGTCCCAAGAGCTCAAATTCGGTGACACTGTTTATTTTTTTCCATGGATTTATTAGATGGCAAAGTGCATAGGAGGTGATTAATTTCCCTAGAATAGTGCAAAAAAAATGATATCATTGATTGTAATGTAGACAGACTCACAGTCCCTGAGGGAAGAAAACAACAGTTGTCAAGGTGACAAAATCCTAAATTTTTTTTAGTACGTATTTTTCAGTTTCATTTACTAAAGTGTTACCATAATTAAAGGTCGCCTTCTGTTTACAAAAGTTATCTCTGCACCTCTTCCATTCTGACAGGGCAACTGAGCCAAAGCTTCGAGCAGGAAAAGTAGTATAGATAATCAGAAGGACCTAGCTTCTAATCCTGGCTCTGCCACTGTTCTTTTGTGTGACCTTAGGCAAATCACTTTACTTCTCTGGGCCTCAGTTACCGCATCTGTAAAATGGGGATTAAGCACCTGTTTTCCCCTATTTGGACTGTGTACCCCATATGGGACAGAGATTATTTCTAATCTGATCTTTCCCATCATTTAGTACAATGTTTGGTAAATAGTAAGTGCTTAACAAATACCAAATTATTATTGATAATTATAATTGATTATATATCAAAGTAATCAATATTATAACAGTATATATTTTGGTATTATACAAATCTTAGTAGTACAAAAATGTATCAATCTATTAGTAACGGAGTATATTATGTTATGATGTTAATTAATTAAAAAGTAATTAATTGATTCGTATTAATAATTATTATTACTGTTATTATTCCTTGTGCCAGGTCACATAGTGGGCAATGGGCAGAACCTGGATTAAAACTCAGGCCATTTCTAGTAGACCAATCTACTTAACTTAACTTTTTTGTGTCTCTGTTTCTTCATCTGTAAAGCAGAGATTCCGGTTCTCCCTCTAAGCCTGAAATCCCCATGGAACTGTGTCTGACCTGATCATCTTGTATCTATCTCAGAGATTAGAATAGTGTTTGGCACATAGTAAGCTCTTAACAAATCCCACAATTATTATTATTGATATTATTATTAGAGGGATTAACTTAATTTCTCTGTGCAAGAACAGCTTTGTATTTACCTGCTGCACTCTTGGATCAATGGGGCCCACAGTTGTTCAGAGAACAGATCAGGAAGCTCCATCGCTACAACACCCCTGTGTGGATAGAGAGCAGGAATGCCCCCCCCCCACCCCCCCGACACACACACACCAAAACCCGCAGCCTTTTGCCTCACAAACACGAATGAAGCAGAGCCACAGCTCATGGTCTCTGAACAGTAAGCAGGGCAGGTTCAGGACTGCAGGATTAAGATAAAAAAAGGAAGGTTTTTCTTCTTAGTGCATACAAGAGAGAATGAGCTCTTTAGACACAGAGGGAAGAATAGCACTTCTGCATCATTTATTAGAATTCTTGTTTCGATAGAAAAAAACTAACGGTCATGCTGATCAAGAAAATGAAGATACTTGCATTTAGATACCAAGACAAATTAATCTTTCTATTGTACAATTCTACTCTTATTATATTGCATAGAGTAAGTACTAAATAAATTTTCTTAAATGAATACAATAGGATATCATTATTAGTGTCATTATATTGTTAAGTATCAGTCAATAACCGTTCTAAGCCCTGGGATAAATATAAGTTAATCAGATTAGATTCAGTACCTGCCCCACATGGGGCTTCCAGTCTAAGTAGGAGGGAGAACAGTTATTGAATCCCCATTTTACAGATGAGGATACGGAGACACAGAGAATTTAAGTGACTTGCCCATGGTCACACAACAGGCTATTGATAGAACCGGGATTAGAATCCAAGTCCTCTGGCTCCCAGGAACATGCCCTTTCCCTTAAACCCATGCTGCTTCCCATTCAATGCTGATGCCATTTAAAATGGGAAAAAAACTTAATCCCAGTCTTATAATCAGAAAACCTGGAGAAAATCACTACTGCTGCACTGTCTCAAGATAATTCTAAGATAAAGGAATATAAATTATTTCTCTAGTGAGTCAGGTACTCATGGCTCGAAGATATTAGCACAAAATGTTTGTTCCCTATATAGAATGTTAACAAAAGAATCATAGTTTAGAAAGGTTAAAATCATGGTTCAGATTGTAAACCCCTAAACAAATATCATCAAAGCCAAAGCCCTTTGATAAATTAGCTGCAGGGTTGTCATCACTATTAATTTTCCAAGTGAAGGTAACTTCTTTTACTCTCATTAAAAGCCCGCAGTGGCTACTTTAACCTTTTCTCTCTCTTATTTGGTAGTGAGAGTAGATGCCTCTGAAAATACCCAGGAAAGAAAATGGAATTTAACCTCTCTTAAATCAACTTCGACCTCATCAATCTAGACTTTTGACTGAATTAGATTCCTTTTTCTGCTGTTATTCGGTGTCTCCCCTGATGATTTTCAGGCTGGTGAATAGAAACTGCTGGGTCTATTGATTCTTCAGTGTTGTTTTTCCCCCTGTGAGATTCAAACAATGATGGTGAAATCGCAAGAGGTAAGACCCTGGGAGCTCTCACTAGCCTGTACATTCCTTAAGGGCAGGGAATGTATCTACCAACTTCATTGCATTGCAGTCTCTCAAGGGCTTAGTACAGTGTTCTGCACACCGTAAGCAAAAAATACCAATAAATACCTTCGACTGACTGAGCATTCACACTTTGTGATACTAATCTTCAGAGCTAATGGTGAAGGGAAACCTATTATACCTCTTCAGAAACCTGCTGCTCAGCCTGATGACAATGAATGCATTGACTATGAACCCTCTCCCAAATGTAGCCTTGGATTCTGCCTCATAACCAACCCACCAGTATTATTTCAGACTTGCTTTGTCTGGTTTTCAGGCCAGAAATTATGGTCAAAAGCCTGCCCTACAGGATATTTTCAGATGTAGTATTTTGGTGCCATGTATGGATTAATACAGACAATGCATATGCTCTGGAAATAACAACCAAATAATGGTCTTTGTTAACTGTTGCTCTGGTTACCCCATGTCCTTCACCACCTTCTCATTCTGCACATCAGTTGTTTATTCCAAATGCTTCCCCCAGAGTCCCAGCCCTTCTGTCTGCTTCCTTTTCATCTTCATCGATATGGATGATACCATCCATTCGAGTCATTTTAATTCCTAAAATTAATCCTAAATTATAGCAATTTTCCCACAGCTCCATTGTTCATTATCATCCCATAATTCTCTGGCAAAGCAACTTGAAGCACATCTAAGACATCTATTTAGATTCAAACAGATCCACTTTTTAGCGGGGATCAACACTGTCCTAGGTTGTTTAGGAGACTGCAAACTGAGTGGACAGTAATATGGGGCTAAACTCACAGTAGCATGGCCTAGGAGAAAGAGCTTGTGACTGGGAGTCAGAGGTCCTGGGTTCTAATTCTGATTGGGCCACTTGCTTCTTAATTTGTCTGTGCCTCAGCTTCCTCAACTGTGAAATGGGAATGAAATGGGAATAAAATACTAGTTCTCCCTCCTACGTAGACTGGAAGCCCCATGTAGGACAGGGTCCATGTCCAAACTGATTAACTACTGTCTACTCCAGTGTTTAGAACAGTGCTTTGCATATAGTAAGTGCTTAACAAATACCATTGTTGCTATTATTACTGTTATTGTTATTTTAATGAGGCATGATTTGCACCAGCCACTAATAGGAAGGAGGGAGGGAAGGAAGGGAGGGAGAGAAATAAGGAAGAAGTGAGGAAGGAAGGGAGGGATGGAGGAAGCGAAGGAAGGACAGATGGAGGGAAAGAAGGAAGGAGGATGGAGAGAAAGAAGGAAGGAGGGAGGATGGAGAGAGGGAGAGAAGGAGGGAGGGAGGGAGGAAGGGAGGGAGGGAGGAAGGGAGGGAGGGAGGAAAGGAGGGAGGGAGGGAGGGAGGGAGGAAGGAAGGAAGGAAGGAAGGAAGGAAGGAAGGAAGGAAGGAAGGAAGGAAGGAGGGAAGGAAGGGAGGAAGAGAGGAAGGAAGGGAGGAAGGGAGGAAGATAGGAATTTACAGCACTCTTGAAAATAGCCTCTTGCATACTCACCTTGGGAGAGTAGAAAAAATTTCTGATCTTCCCCAACAAATCCCTCATTTCCTCTACTCTTTCTCCCTTGTATGCCACGCTCACACTTGGATTTGTATCCTTTATTCCCCTACCTTCTAGCTACACCAGCACATAAGTACAGATCTATAATTTACTTTAATGTCTGTTGCTACATCTACAGTGCAAATTCCAGGTGGGCATGGGATGTGTCTAACAACTCTGTTGCATTGTACTCTCGCCCAAGTGTTTAGTACAGTGGCCTGCACAGGTGGACACTCAATAAGTACCACTGTTTGATCGGAGATCATTTATGATAGGATACAGGTAACCGCTATTCATATAGATTCCATCTTTCCTCAAGATCTTTCCTCAAGAGATGAACTTGTTACTTTACCAAAATCAGGCTAAGGCTTGATGTTCCCTGGACTCCTGGATTTGGATTCAGAGGCAGGAACTAAATCTGAGCTTGCAGCTACACCTGTTTTTAGCTCAGTACTTAGCCCAGAGAAAGAGCTTAATAAATATCACAAAAATAATAGTAAATTGAAGTCCTTTTAAAGAACAAATTTTTGATACTGAGGGACTCTAGACTACATCCAACTTTAATGTTGGCTACATCTGTCTCCATTAAGCGAAATTAGTCTTGTAAAATCCCAAGTTTAGAGGTGGAAACTGATTTGGGGAGAGTTCTGTTTCTTCAAATCGAGGTACTTTTTGTTTTGTTTTTGTTTATTTTATGGTGTTTGCTAATCTTGCAATGTATATCAGGCACTGTTCTAAGAGCTGGAGTAGATACAAGATAATCAGGTGGACACAGTCCCTGTCCCATATAGGGCTCATAGACTTAATCCCCATTTGACAGATGAGGAAACTGAGGCACAGAGAAGTGAAGTGATTTATCCAAGGTCACTGGGAATAGAACCCAAGTCTTCTGACTCATAGGCTCATGCTCTTTCCAAGTTGTTGTTCTAATTAGAGATTACTGATCCAGACAGAGCCCCAGACATCTGAACCCAATACAATCAGAACTTCTATCAGCACAGGTGCACAGAGCTTTAGCCTGGTTCAGAAAAAGGACTGAAGTTCAGGATTATCTAGTGATCTCTCAAAATATATTTTTGTAGTAAGTTGCATTGATTGGGTTTACCAGAGTCTGAATTTCAGTTTTTGATATTGCTAATGAGTTTTACAATGGACCAATAGTTAATTCTCATCAACAATGTATCATTCTACAAACACTAAAGTAATTATTCAGATAATTGGCCAGGAAGATCCATGCCTAAATGCCCTACTTTTCCTCTAAAATGAAGTTTGGGTTACTGATTTAATCATTTTGAAAAATCCAAGGTGAAGTAGAGAACAGTCACTTGGTGAATTCAGACAATTCAAAACAAAGCAATCCACTTGTATATCAATATACCTGAGCAATTCAGACAAATGTTAAGTTTGGAGGGTTTCCATCTGAATTATCTGGATAACTGTGTAGACCTCTCTGTATATTTCAAGAGGATGTATCTCTGACCTGAAAACGCCAATTTATTTTTGTATGGTGCTACCTGGAAAATTCAAAATCAAATTTACTAAGCTCCCCACACTTCTCAAAAGAGTTTGTGTTTTTTCACAAACCATTCAATAATCAATAAGAATATTAATTAAACATCTAGAATTGCATGAATTATAATATTAAGCTCGAGGAAGAAGACTTAGATAATTTCAGACTTTGACCCTGCCCCTCAGAAGACTTAGAATCTAAACAAGGGAGGAAATGTATTTCAGTGTCTGTCTCCCCTGTAGACAGTGAACTCCCTGTGGGCAAATATTGTGTCTACCAAAGGTGTTGCATTGTACTTACCCAAGTGCTTAGAACAATGCTCTGCATACAGGAAGCATTCAATAAATATCATTGATTGATGTTTTTAAAGACACAGATGGAAAAAAAGGTAAAACCAGGACCAACAGTAAAAGATTACTTTTCATGCCCCATCATCTCACCACTCCTCTCCGAGCCACCCTGTCTAAATGCAACAGTGTTTCCAATATCTTCTATGTTGAAAAGACAGAACTTGTTCCTAGGGGAGAGGAGGGAGAGGAGAACAACCAGCATGGTCCAGATGGGCATGAGCATGGGCATGGGCATGGGCTTGGGCTTGAGGGTCTGAAGGACCTGGGTTCTAAGCTGGCTCCACCAGTTGTCTGCTGTGTGACTTTGGACATGTTGATTCACTTCTCTGTGTCTTAGGTATTTCAGTTGTAAAATGGGGATTAAGACCATGAGCCCCTTGTGGAACATGGACTGTGTCCAACCTGATTAGCTGGTATCTACCCCAGCTCATAGTACAGTGCCTGTCACACAGCAAGCACTTAACAAATACTATTTAAAAAAAAAAGAAATTTGGTGTCTCGCTGAAGAGAGGCAGGGCCCTGGACTGCCCCTATGAACCCAGTAATTTTGGTAGTGGGGGAGTGCCAAACCCCTTGCGGAAAAGCAATTTGAAAGGCAAAATGTCACTGTGATGCAACTCGATTTCTCAAATAAATCTGAACCTGGCTTATGTTGCCCTATTGCCCAATGTAAATATAGTAGTTCTCATAGATTCCAATGATAATAATCACATAGTACCAGAGCATCAAGGAACCCACCTATTAACATCTCAGTCTCAGCAAAGAATAAACTGCAAAGAAGCAGGCATCCATTGAATGACATGATTCTCTTCTCAGGGAACAAATCTGCAAGAGAAGCAGTGTGCCTAGTGGAAAGAGCCCATGCCTGGGAGTCAGAGGACCTGAGTTCCAATCCACCATCAATCCCTGCAATGTGAACTTGAGGAAGTCACTTAACGTTTCTGGGCCTCTGTTGTCTCCTTCATAAAATGGGGATTAAGACCGTGAACCCTATGTGGAACAGGGACTAACAGGGACTGTGTCCAACCTGACTATCTTGTATCTATCCCAGCGCTTCGTACAGTGTCTAGCAGGTCGTAACCACATAACAAATACTATATTTTTAAAAAAATCTGTCCTAAGGAGAAACATAAGTTTATGAAGGAGAAACAGGCAAGAAAGAAGGACGTGGTGATGGTGATACAAATGATCAGTTTCACCGGACAAATCCAGGCTTAGATGTGACAAATAATGATTTTGAACCAGAAAAGTGACTTTTGTAGCTTCAGAAATCAGGAAAGTTCCCGAAGATTAGACTCAGTTTCATGGCTGACAACTTCTTTAGGAGAGCAAGAGTGGACAGAGGAGGAGGACTTTAGCAGATAAGCAAGCATATTGGGTTTTGAGAATAGCAAGGACGTTTAGAAGAACTAACATGTGAAAAAGATGATGGACATTTTAAGCCCGATTTAAAAATTCTGGGTTCTTTTCAACACTGCTTAAGAGGAGTCGGGAATTGTCGGAGCCCTGGGTTGAGGGAACCTAAATGTCCAGCCCAAAAAGTTGTGCAAGGGCAAACAACAGCTGGATACCCCCACAGCTGAAAATCCACTGGACCCCTTCCCTTCCCACAGTATCTATGTTCAAGGTCATGAACGGAAATACACATTTTTATTTTAAAACTAATTGACAAAATTCCATGAGCAAACCAGAAAAATGTCATTTGTCGCATTCTAGAATAATGACCCCATCCAATCTCGTTGCAACTTCCCAATTCAGACTTCCACCAGGAATCAACACCTCCATCGCAAAATCACAATAGTCTACAGGCAGAAGAGCCACTGAAAATGATTTCTCATCCATCTCAACCCATATCCAACCTTACAGATGCACAAAGTGAAAGGTAGTTTTACCTGGAAAACATCGGTCCCATTTCAGGTGAGACCAGATAAACCTAAATCTCTCAGGAACTGTCCTTTTGAAGATGTCCCAGGAAGGCATTCCTGGGTCAAAACATTTGAAGAAAGGATTAGACCATTCATTCATTCAATCATATTTATTGAGCGCTTACTGTGTGCACAGCACTGCACTAAGCTCTTGGGAAGTACAAATTGGCAACAGATAGAGGCAGTTCCTACCCAACAACGGGCTCACAGTCTAGAAAGGGGAGACAGACAACAAAACAAAACAAGTAGACGGGTGTCAATATCATCAGAATAAATAAAATGGTGTCTATATACACATCACTGATAAAATAGAGTAATAAATAGGTACAAATAAAATAGGGTAATAAATATGTACAAGCATATACAAATACTGTGGGGAGGGAGCGGGGGGAGGGAAGGGGGGCGTTGGGCAGAGGAGGAGGAGGAGATGAAAAAAGAGCATAGAACCCACATGACGGGTAACACATCTTGCCCTGACATATTTGTTCCAAATCCATTCAAACGTTGGCAAAAGTTAAGCCAAACTAGTTTCACTTGGAACCATCAGTCTCATTTGGATTCACCATTCCATGGAAAAGTTTCAAAGCCACGGCCTTTTTACCAGTTCAGGAAACCATTATTTGTGTTTAGTTTTGAATCTGTTAACTGACTATTTCTTTTTAACGGTAAAGTTAAAAACTTAAACGCAGAGCACCAAAAGGCGAACCCCTTCCTCACTCTGTTCCCTACCTGAATCTCCCTCCCCTTTAAAATACTCCAAGATACACATCTTCCCATCTTCAAAATCTTGCTAATAACTCCCCAGGAAGTACTTTTCGGCTTCATAATTTTCCCATGGCATTTTTCACCTCTGCGGTCCTCAAAGTGTAGATCAAAGGGTTAAACAAGGGAGTAACGATCGTATAAAAGACTGACACCAATTTATCCATAGAGAAGGTGGTTTGGGGCCGGGCGTATATGAATGTACAGGGACCAAAGAATAAGGTGACCACAAGAATGTGGGAGCTGCAGGTGGACGGGGCTTTACATCTTCCTTCAGCCCCTTTGGACCTCATATAGTACAAGATGACCACATAGGGTGCCATAAGCACAACAAAACTCGAGGTACAGATGCCCCCACTGTTGGAAACGAACAGCAGGTTCGCCAAGTGAGTGTCGGAGCAGGCAAGTTTCATCAAAGGTTGCACATCACATAAATAATGATCGATCACACTGGGACCACAGAATGGTAGGCTCAGGGTGAGGAAAAGCTGGGCGGAAGAATGCAAGAAAGACACTACCCAGGCTAAGCCCACCAGAAAGCCACACATGATGTGGTGTAGAGGAGGGGCTTACAGATGGCCACGTACTGGTCATAGGCCATTAGAATGGAGACCAGGATTTCCATGCAGCCGAAGAAATGGAGTGCAAAGAGTTGGGTCATGCAACCCCCAGAAGTTATGGTCTCCTTATCTGAGAGAGCGTCTACAATCAATTTGGGGGCCATGGTAGAGGAGAAAAAGGCATCTGAAAATGACAAATAGGCCAGGAAATAGTACATAGGTGATTCAAGAGTTGGGCTAGTCTTGATGGTCAACACAGTGAGGAAGTTTCCAAACAGTGTAGCCAAGTAAAATATCAAGAAGACAGCAAAGATGACGTTCTGCTTCTCTGGATTCTGGGTCAGTCCCAACAGTACAAATTCTGTAACACTGTTTTGGATAGCCATGAGTTCACTGTCCACGGAACACCTCTGGGTGAAAACTGGTGTTCCTATAAAAATGAGAAAGAAATTCGCATGAGTGCTACCTTGGGGCTGAGGCAGGATCTTATTCCAAGGAACAGGGACTGGTTCTCCCCTATCCTGGGGAGATGGTGAACTAGTAGAGAATAGCATGGTCATGACTTTGTAAAGTGAAAGTTTCTCCTTGAGAATATTTATATTTTCATTCCAATCTGACGTTCTCATTGAAGAGTGTTTGGAGATCCCCTAAACTTAGCAGCGTGGCTGAGAAGCAGCGTGGCTCAGTGGAAAGAGCACGGGCTTGGGAGTTGGAAGTCAAGGGTTCAAATCCCGGCTCTGCTGCTTGTCAGCTGTGTGACTTTGGGCAAGTCACTTAATTTCTCTGTGCCTCAGTTCCCTCATCCGTAAAATGGGGATTAAGATTGTGAACCCCACGTGGACAACCTGATCACCTTGTAATCTCCCCAGCGCTTAGAACAGTGCTTTGCATATAGTAAGCACTTAACAGATACCATCGTTATTATATTATTATTAGCATGAGACAGAAATCTAGTTGTAGAAATGACTAGATCTGCAGGCCAGGGGGACAATCTGTTGTACACCTGTGGATCTGTTTCTTGGAAAATTGGTTCATGTTCTTCTCTCAGTTCACATTGTTGTTGTGATATTATTTATTTCACCCCCATTTTAATTTATGACTATTGAGCATTGTTAGAGCATGGGCCTGGGCATCAGAAGGACCTGGAGGTCTAATCCCAGTTCCGCCACTTGTCTGCTGTGTAACTTTGGTCAAGTCATTTAACTTCTCTGTGCCTCAGTTACCTCGTCCATAAACTGGGTATTAAACTGTGAGCCCCATGTGGAACATGGACTGTGTCCAATATAATTAGCTTGTATCTACCCCAGCACTTAGTACAGTGCCTGACATTAAGTAAGCACTTAAATATCATTTTAAAAAGCAGTAGGAAGGTTCTAAGCCTGGCTTCACCACCTATCTGCTGGGTGACCTTGGGCAAGTCATTTAACTTATCTTTGCCTCATGTCCCTTATCTGTAAAATGAGGACCTAATACCTGTTCTCTCTCCTACTTAGACTGTGAGCCTCATGTGGGACCTGATAAGCTTATATCTACCTCAGCACTTAGTACAGTGCTTAGCACACAGATATAACCCCAATTGTTATTACTGTTATTATCATTATTATTAAGGCAGAAGAATGGGTGAAGTGAATGACCTGCAGAGATTTTTCATATTTTGATTCTATAATTCTATAACTTAGTCTTCAGCTACTCAGTATAACTACTGCACACATTTTGATGTATTTGATTTTGTATAATTATATCATTATCTGAATTGGTATTTCCCCACCCATTCTGCTTGGGAACTTCTCTCAATTTCCCAGATTGCCTTTCATCACCTAAACAACTGTTTACAGCACCTGTATTGAAAGAGCCCAAAAAATAACAGAAGGAGGAGAGCTTATCAAAACTGAGTTCAGAAAGAGTTTCAAATGGGCTCTACAGATAAAATGAAAAGAAACAAAAAAATAGATAGCCTGGAAAACTGACTTAAGGAAATAGGATTAGATGAGCCATATGACTAATCTAGAAGTCTGTTTCCATTATTAAAACCAAAGGATGCTTAGAAAAATAGTGTTAGATTGTCTTCCTTGGCATCCATCATTATGGTTACATTTCCCTCTAATAACACATCATGGATCTATTATCTATTGCTACAATCAATCAGTAGAACTTTATTTATTGAGTAGTTACTCTGTACAGAGCCCATACCAAGCACTTGGGAAAGTGCAATCGAGTTAATAGACACAATCTCTGCCCTCAAGTAGTTTGCAATCTATTTATGGAGACAGGGACTAAAATAAATTACAAGTAGGGGGAAACAAACCTCTCAGGGTCACATACTGAGAGTTACCACTACTCTACCAATCTCGATTATTCATTCATTCTTTCAATCACATTTATTGAGCACTAACTATGTGCAGAGCACTGTATTAAGCGCTTGGGAAGTACAAGTCGGCAACATATAGAGACATTTCCTACCCAACAACGGGCTCACAGTCTAGAAGGGGGAGACAGACAACAAAACAAAACATGAAGACTGGTGTCAATATCGATAGAATAAATAGAATTATAACTATATGCACATCATTAATAAAATAAATAGAATAGTAAATATGTACAAGTAAAATAAATAGAGTAGTAAATCTGTACAAATATATACAAGTGCTGTGGGGAGGAGAAGGAGCCCGCTTTTGGATTGGGACCGTCTCTATATGTTGCCAACTTGTACTTCCCAAGCGCTTAGTACAGTGCTCTGGAAACAGTAAGCGCTCAATAAATACGATGGAATGAAGAAGGTAGGGCAGAGGGGGGATGGGAAGGAGGAGAGGAAAAAGGGGGCTCAGTCTGGGAAGGCCTCCTGGAGGAGGTGAGCTCTCAATAGGGCTTTGAAGGGAGGAAGAGAGCTAGCTTGGCAGATGTGTGGAGGGAGGGCATTCCAGGTTAGGGGAAGGATGTGGGCTGGGGGTCGACGGCGGGACAGGTGAGAGCGAGGCACAGTGAGGAGGTTAGCGGCAGAGGGAAGGAGGCAGCAGGCTGGGCTGTAGGAGGAGAGAAGGGAGGTAAGGTAAGACAGGGCAAGGTGAGGGAGAGCTTTGAAGCCAAGAATGAAGAGTTTTCGCTCGATTCATAGGTTGACAGGCAACCACTGAAGATTTTTGAGGAGGGGAGTGGCATGCCCAGAGCGTTTCTGTACAAAGACAATCTGGGCAGCAGAGTGAAGTGTAGACTCAAGCGGGGAGAGAGAGGAGGATGGGAGATCAGAGAGGAGGCTGATGAAGTAATCCAGTCGGGATAGGATGAGAGATTGAACCAATCAATCAATCAATTGTATTTATTGAGCGCTTACTGTGTGCAAAGCACTGTACTAAGCCCTTGGGAAGTACCAGTTGGCAACGTATAGAGACAGTCCCTACCCAACAGTGGGCTCACAGTCTAAAAAGGGGAGACAGAGAACAAAACCAAACATACTAACAATATAAAATCTCAGTCTGGGAAGGCCTCCTGGAGGAGGTGAGCTCTCAGTAGCGCCTTGAAGGGAGGAAGAGAGCTAGCTTGGCGGATGTGCGGAGGGAGGGCATTCAATCAATCAATCAATCAATCGTATTTATTGAGCACTTACTCTGTGCAGAGCACTGTACTAAGCACTTGGGAAGTACAAGTTGGCAACGTATAGAGACAGTCCCTACCCAACAGTGGGCTCACAGTCTAAAAGGGAAAACAGAGAAAGGGCGGATCTTGGCGATGTTGTGGAGGTGAGACCGGCAGGTTTTTGTGATGGATTGGTTGTGCGGGTGGATGAGAGAGCAGAGTCGAGGATGACATCAGGGTTGCAGGCTTGTGAGATGGAAGGATGGTAGTGCCATCTACAGTGAGGGGAAAGTCAGGGATAGGACAGGGTTTGGGAGGGAAGATAAGGAGTTCAGTCTTGGACATATTGAGTTTTAGATGGCGAGGAAACATCCAGATAGAGATGTCCCAAAGGCAGGGGGAGACACGAACCTGGATGGAGGGAGAGAGAGCAGGGGCAGAGATGTGGATTTGGGTGTCATAAGCCTAGAGATGATAGTTGAAGCCATGGGAGCAAATGAGTTCACCAAAGGAATGAGTGTAGATAGGGAACAGAAGGGGACCAAGAACTGACCCTTGAGGAACCCCTGACCCTTAAGGAACCCCCATGGGAGGGACTATGGGAGGGAGAGTCAAGCAGAGGCATATCCATTACATTTCTAGTTTATACAGTGGCTAGCGAGTTGAAGGCAATCTGTTACAAGTCAAAACTCACCTGTGCTGGGCAGCGGCAGCATGGTAGAAAGTTGAGGGCAGAGACACAGATTTACTGCACAGAAGGAGGCAATGTTAAACCACTTCCATATTTTTACCAAGAAAACTCTATGGATACACTACCAGAACGACTGCAGCTGGAGGTGGGGCATTCTGGGAGAGACGTTTCCATGGCATTGTTATGTGTCGTATACAACTCGATAGCATAAGACGAAAACAACAACAGCAGGAAGCAACACAGTTTGAAGACATGCATGTGATTACTAGATACATAAGGAGGAATATCCAAGTGCTTGGGTAAATGTGGACGTGTTGATGTAGCTGTTGGTGGAGACATAGGTTGGAGAGGTGAGAGATCTGTCAGGCAAGGCCTCCTGTAGGAGAGATTTCAGGTGTTTGAAGATGGGAAGAGCAGTGACCTGCCATATATGAAGGGGGAGTGGGTTCTAGCCAAGAGGGTGATTATTAGCAAGAAATCAACAGTGAGAAGCACGTGCCATCTAGATCCTTCTTGAACTTTCAAATACCCTGACTTTCCCTCTAATAATAGTGATGACATTTGTTAAGCACTTATTATGTGTCAAGTACTGTTCTAAGCGCTGGAATAGATAGAAATTAATCAGATCAGACACAGTCCCTGTTTCACATGGAGCTCAGAGTCTATGTATGCGGGAGGATAGGTTTGAATCCCCATATTACAGATGAGGAAACTGAGACACAGAAAGTTAAGTGAATTACCCGAGGTCACATAGCAGGTAATTGGCAGAGATGAAATTAGAACCTAGGTCCTTTGTCTCCCAGAACTGTGATCTTTCCACTAGGTCACATGGCTTCTCTGCTTCTCTAATAATGACCAAGCTATCACCCATAATTTTTCCAGAACTTTCTGATTGCTTTTGGTAATTTCTGCCTTCACAACTTCCTTTGGTAACAAATTCCATATCCTTACAACTGCTCTGTGCAGTTTCTGTTTTAAGAGCAACTGCTCATGCCTAAAATATTCTTCCACTGTTTCAATGACACTGTGCTCTCTACAGTTTAAAACCTCTGAATTATACAAAATGGGATCAACAGTTATAGTTAAGAGTTCCAAATCGTACCTTGGATTCTGTCCTCATCAGTCTCCTTGCATTAGTAACTGATCCAAGAAACATCCAGCAGTCAACAAATGAAAATTCAGGATGGTTTCCCAATTCTCAGTGTGAAATGATAGAAGAAAAGAAAATTTCTGCTCTGAGAAGCAGTATGGCCTAAAGGAAAGAGCTCAGGCGTGGGAGCCAAAAGGGACCTGGGTTTTAATTTTGACTTCACCAATTACCAGTTCTGTGACTTCGGGCAAGTCACATAACTTCCTTGTACCTCAGTTTCAATTAGTCAAATGTATTATTTCATTCATTCATTCAATCATATTATTGAGCACTTACTATGTGCAGAGCACTGTACTAAGCACTTGGAAAATATAAATGAGCAATAAAGTACAATATAGCAAGCACTGCAATAAGCACTTGGGAGGGTACAATACAAGAGAATTAGCAGACACATTACCTGTCCATAACAAGCTTATCTATAAAACGGGAATTCAATACCTGTTCTCCCTCCTATGTAGACTCTCAGAGCCTCATGTGGGATTGGTACTGCGTCTGACTTGATTATTTTATATCTATCCTAGTGCTTAATACAGTGCTTGGCATATAGAAAGCGCTTAACAAATACCACAGTTATTATTGTTGTTCTTATTGGTGATGGTGGCAAAAAGCCCTCTCAATAACTAGTTCTTTGCCACCTTCCTCACAGTCCTCCACTTTGTACATTTAAAGGCAAAGTTCTGTTCTTTGTATTCCACTGGATATTTAAAGCCATTCCTTGAGTGTTCAGAAATATGTGTGTCTCTCAGCCTCTAGGGGCTAGAGATTTCCCCAGGCAAAAGAGAGTGCCAAGGAAGTCTAATAATTTATTTTCATTTCGTCAAATTCTATGGGTCTGATTATGAAAGAGGTAGATGGAAGGAACAGAAGAGGTTGCAGCTATGTTTTCCAATTCTTTTCTTGGAGCTTCAAAGAGAAAATAAGAGCATGAAACTTCAAAGACAAAGCTTAGAGAAAGAGAAAGAGCAGTTTTCTCCACTCAAAGTCCTCACAGTAGCTAACTCCCCTGTTTTCCTTAATGCCTGTGTCCCATCCTCACAACCTGGCGACCCGTCCAGGGCCGGGGGGGGGGGGGGGTCGAGGAAAGGTTTACAAAACAGCGGGAGGGCCGGCAGGAAGGGGGCACTGGAAGAGAAGATGGCCCCGGGGCAGTTTAGGGGTGGCTAAGTTGCATTCCACAGCCAGTCCAGCCAAGCCTTGAGGGCTATCCCACCCACCACAGGAAAAGCAACTGCTTCAGGAACGGGATTCCCTCCCGACCCCCACCCAGCTGGATTAGGGACAGAGTGCTAGAGCCCCCAGGATCCAGATCCCTGCCCTGGCCCAGGGGCTGAGAGAGGACAGGGAACCTCTGCCCACCAACATGACGAAGCACTTGTCGTGGCTGCCGCCCGTCTTAGAGATCAGCTCATACATCAGCCCCCACCGCTTCTCATTCAGTTCCATCACGGGGTTCTTGCCGTGCTTCATAAGGGCGTGGCTCAGTGGAAAGAGCCCGGGCTTTGGAGTCAGAGGTCATGGGTTCGAATCCAGACCCCGCCACATGTCTGCTGTATGACCTTGGGCAAGTCACTTAACTTCTCTGAGCCTCAGTTACATCATCTGTAAAATGGGGATTAAGACTGTGAACCCCACATGGGACAACCTGATCACTTTGTATCCCCCCAGTGCTTAGAACAGTGCTTTGCACATAGTAAGCGCTTAACAAATGCCAATATTATTATTATTATTATTATTATTATTATTATTATTATTATTATCTTATCTCTATATTCCATCCACCTTTGAATTTCCTGAACATTAATAGCCATTCATCAAAAACTGGGGATCACAGAGGTCTCCTTGTGAGTTTCCAAAGGACTTAGACAGGAGACTGTCCAGAACAGCACAGGATCTCATTTTACCTTGAATACATCACATTCCAGAGAAATAATTTTGTGCTCTGTTCTTTCAGATGGAGACATTTTTTCAGCCAACTCAGGGTACAAAGCACTGTCTTGAGCATAAAGGGGAGGTGCAACTGCCAGCCTGGGCTGAATTGGGGTCAGCAGTAATCAGTCTGTCGGTAGTATTTATTGAGTGTTTACTACATGCAAAAGCACTGTTCTAAGAGCTTGAGAGGGCACAATATAATTAGCAGAAATAGTCCCTGCCCATAATAAACTTACATTCTAGAGGGAGAGACAAGGTCCCCAACTTCTGGGGCCCCTGAAATTGTTTCCCTTTCAACAGTTTTTGTCACTGAATGTTACGTTCTTCAAAAATGTTCATCAAATTATTTAAAGTGCTTTTAAATCAAATCACATTAAAAAAATACTTTGCCACATTAGATTTCAGATGTTAAATTGCTTGATAATTTTCTTCAAATTATTTCCCAAAGGTCCCTATGTCTTTTTCCTGCTTCAAACCAGGCCTCCAAAGCAAACACATGTACACATGACAGTTACAGGCAAATCAACTTGTGAAGAAAACCCAGTTTTACATTGAAGAGGATGACTGTACTCCAGGGGCTTTTAATTTGAACCATGACCACCTCAGCCCCCACAAGACTAAGTAAGCTGAGTATCTATGGATTTGACCAGTCCTCCCAAACTTCCTAAATTCAAAGCCAATCACAGCCTTTCTGGCCATTAGAAAAGTCAAGATTCTACACACGTGGTCTGTTTAAGCACAGGTTAAGGGGGACTTGAGTACACTTTTATGACCTGAAACTTGCTCAGTAAATCATTGACATTTATTGAGCACTTACAGAGTGTAGAGCACTGTATTAAGCCCTTGAACACTGTACTAAGCATTCACACCACGGCTATGGCCTGAAACTCTTTCCCTCCCCTATGAAATGTACCAGTCCACTAATCCCTCCTTCATTTCATCTTCTCCAGGAATCCTACCCCAAGTAAGGATCCTATCCAGGTTCTTCCATCCCAAAGCTCCTTATTGAGAGATTATTGTGTACAGAACACTGCACTAAGCACTTGGGAGAACATAAGTCAACAAAATGCATTTATCAATATACAGATTGGTGGTATACATTGATCTATACACACTGCTGATGTATTCAACTACATATTAACCTCTCTTATTTTATATTCTTGCCATTATCAATTGCATCCTGGTTCTTCTTTCTGCTCTCACTATTGGAAAATATCTGTGTCCTCCCAACTCCCCCATTACATGTATATGCTCCTTGGGGCAGGGAACGTTTGATCTGTTGTATAGTTCTCTGCACACAGTAGGATCTCAATAAATACTACTGACTGATTGATTGACTGATTGATTGAGCCACCCAGGTCTCTTAAGAATTGCAGCTGCAGTTAAGCGAATAATGGTTACCTACCGAAATGCTGAGTTTATAGAAACTCAAACTGATTAGCAGAAAGTTCACCAGAGCTGACGAAAAGCACACCTCTGATAAGTCACAACTTGGCCTCTTACATGGGTGTGTGGGGAGAGAGAGAGAGAAACTCTCCACACTTAAGTCCTTACCAAAAGCTTTAAAGCACTCATTCACCTGGTTCTCTCCTACCTCACCTCGCTGTTCTTCTACTACATCCCCGCCCACACACTTAGCCCCTCAAATGCCAACCTACTCACTGAATTTAGATCTCATCTATCTCATGGCCGACCTCTCGCCCAAATCCTGCTTCTGGCCTGGAACACCCTCCCTCTTAATATCTGACAGACAATTACTCTCCCCACCTTCAAACCCTTATTGAAGGTAAATCTCTTCCAAGAGGCCTTCCTTGACTAAGACCTCCTTTCCTCTCTCCCACTCCCTTCTGGGTCACCTTGACCTGCTCCTTTTATCCATCCCTGCTTCCATCCCTACAACACTTACGCACTTATCTGGAAAATTTTATTTATATTAATGTCTGCCCCCCCCCCCCCCACTGCGAGCTCCTTGTGGACAGGTAATGTGTCTGTTTACTTGTTGTATTTTACTCCCCTGTGCGCTTAGTACAGTGTTCAGCACACGATAAATGCTCAATAAATATGATTGACTGACTTATTCAGAAGGGAGAGAGGCACACACAGGTGAATTTCTCCTGAGGGCCTTGATAAGGTCCCAGATTCCTGGAGTTCAAGATGGAGTTGGGCCTTTGATAGGTTGTGAAGAGAGACTTCTCAGACCCTGGGTAAGACACACATTCATTCATTCATTCATTCATTCATTCAATCATATTTATTGAGCACTTGTGTGCCGAGCACTGTACGAAACACTTGGAAGTACAGAGCACCTGACCATAAGTACCAGAGCTAAATCAAGATCGAAACTCAACATGGAACCCAGCATCGACCTTCTTGAGCCTTGGGAAAATAGCCCACACCACCCAGACTGGGGCCATTACAGTGGTGGCCCTGACCTACTTCCTTTCAACAGACTACTGACCCACTTCCCACAACTAATCTGTCCTTAAACCACCCTTCCCCCACAGTCTTCCTCTCTACTCTTCCCTCTGAGATTTTTTTTTTTAATTATATTTCTTAAATGCTTATTAAATGTCAGGTAATATACTAAGTGCTGGGGTAGATTGAAGATAATCAGGTTGGACACTGTCAATGTCCCATGTAGACCTCAAACTCTAGATCCTTGAAACTGAGGCACAGAGAGGTTAGGCGACTTGCCCACGGTCACACAGTAGACACGTGGCAGAGCCAGGATTAGAACGTGGATTTTCTGACTCCCAAACCTATGCTCTTTCGACTAGGCCACCCTATTTCTCAAAGTTTTATCAGCAACTTCAAAGTCTTTCTTCCTTCACCAAAGATTGGGAACACATCTTTCTTTCTGACTGGTCGCTTCACTTGTGGCAACCCTGAGGTAAGCTTACTCTACAGGATCTCCATGGAGGAGTGGAGCAACACTAGAACAAGCATACCATGCATCCCACCATGGAGGGACACATCTCCCCCTCAGCAGGACCCCTCCCATTAATGTCAGCGCTAATTTTTCTGACATGGAGATGACTTTGCTTTTTCTGTCTTGAAATTGTTAAATAAGATGGAGAAGTCCAGCCTTACTTTGGAGACCATCTTGCCAAAATCAGCTTGTCTGGTCATTTTACTTCAGGTCTGGTAGAGCTACACTCATTCATTGTTCATTTAGTCACCACTCGAAAGGGTCTCGGTAACACTTTGCTCTCCCATGCTTCTAACATCCAAATCCTGTGGACCGACTCAAATCCTCCCAAGCACTCCTGACCCCCAAATCACGACACAGTTCTTTGATTGTCTTAGCTCTACTGAGCCACGTAATTCTTAATGCGAGCAAGCATTCCACTGAATCTTCAAGCCACTCACTCATGTCTCTGGTTCCCACAATAGCATGAGATTAGGATTCAAAAGTGGGTCCTGCAAGATGAGTTTGACTGTGAGACCCATGAGGTTCACAGACTGATTCTAACTGGATTATCTTGTATCTAGTCCAGTGCTTAGTACATTGTTTGGCATTGATAAATGCTACAATTTTTATTACTATTGCTTTTGTTGTTTTAAGAGAGTCCACACCTTGAAAAACATATTCCAAGTAGTAGAGAAGGAGAATTGAACAGCCCAGTCCTTGCCCTTTCCCTTACTTGGAAATGTCTTTAGGTCAATACCAAAAGCTCCACACTTTGAACAATGCTTGGCACATAATAACCACTTAACTAGTACCATAATTATTATTTGAAGGCCCTAGAAGCAGAATTCCTTGCTCCCCAAGCCCTAACACCCTCCCTCGCCAGCCTCCCTCATCCCCTACCCCTCACACATTGCCAGGGAAAGCCCAGGGGATGATTAACAAATTCTAAGCTTAATCAATGTCACTTTCCTGGAACAGCAGACCTTGATTTGATAGACGAATGGTGAACAGGGAGACGATTATGATCATGAAGTCTAACTAGAGATAAAACTAAACCTACAATCACTATTATTCACCCTGGGGTTCGCTCATCAGTAATTCATTACAAAATGGAATGGAGTTTTGCAAGAGCAGGAATCTTATTAACTTCAAACCATTTTTCTTAATGGTGGAGAAATGTGGGATGGTTTCATGCTGTTCAAATCACAGAGCTAGAAGGAACCTTAAGTTCCCTGCTTACTGAACATATTAAGCACTCAATAAATACGATTGAATGAAAGAATGAATGAATGAATGCCCTTTTGTGTAATCCCCGCCCTTTCCTGACTAAACTATCCAAAACAGATGAGTGTCTAGCAAACCCTAGGAGGGAAATATATTGTCCAGTCTTGGAAATTCAGTCTCTTTCCCTCTCCTTTCCCCTCTTTTCTCAGCTAACTTGAGTGATATACTGTGAGCCCGCTGTTGGGTAGGGACTGTCTCTATATGTTGCCTACTTGTACTTGCCAAGTGCTTAGTACAGCGCTCTGCACACAGTAATCACTCAATAAATACGATTGAATGAATGAATGAATATACTGGTAGTAGCAGGTTGTTATTTTTTGTGGGGTCTGGGGGGCTGGTTGGAGGAGGAGTTAAGTATTTGTTAAGTTCTTACTATATGCCAAGCACTGTATCTACCCTGTACCTTCCCTAAGGTAGATACAAACTCATCAGATTAGACACAGTCCATGTCCCACAGGGGGCTCACAGTCTTTATCCACATTTTACAAATGAGTTTATTGAGACACGTAGAAGTTAAGTGACTTGCCCAAGGTCATCATTTAAGAATGAGCTTCTGGCCTTGAGGAGATTTTCAATGGGTTTTATTTGTAGGCTATTTTAAATAATTGTAAAAAAAATAACCAAATGCCAAAGATTGGGAAACAGACCTGGCTAACTGGGAAATGCACTGTATTAAGCACTTGGGAAAGTGAAAAAGAAGCACGAGACTAAACCTCAACCCTCAAGCGTCCAATCAAAGGGAGCAGAGAAACACAAATTTATTTACAGTTAGGAGGAGAAAGGGAATCGAAAGATAGATAGGATAAGCAAGTGCCAAAATAGTACAGCCCACAAAACTATATCCATATGTGCTATTAATTGCTGCAAATAAAAAAAAAATACTGTAGTTTGTGGTTGGGAGGATATGACCCGATGCAAGACATACCCTTGGAGAACCCGTGATTTTCCTCAGTGTCACTAATGGACTCAACATATTTGGTAGAAAACAAACCAGCAACTTCTTAATTTGGAGGAAAAAAAAACCATGCAACCCAATGAAGAAAGGTTGGACTTTCTTCTCTATTGCCATTTTATTCCCTTTGCACTTCACTGTAGGTACTGAATAAGATCCCATTTCTAAACAACTCAGGGTGTGTATTGCAGTTTTCCTTGAGTCCTCTGGTGGAATCTTCACTGAGGGATAGGATAGGCCTAAGTTAATAATAGCATCTGTTCCTCTATTCCCTCAATAGCTTTTCTCAAGCAACTACTTTGTGCAAAGCACTGTACTAAGGGGCTGGGAAAAACACAAAGATAATAATAATAATAATAATAATGATAATGGCATTTGTTAAACACTTACTATGTGCCAAGGACTGTTCTAAGCAGTGGGGTAGATACAAGATAATTAGGTTGCCCCTCAGGGGGCTCACAATCTTAATCCCCATTTTACAGATGAGGTAACTGAGGCATAGAGAAGTTAAGAGACTTGCCCAAAGTCACACAGCTGACAAGTGGCAGATCCAGGATTGGAACCTACAACCTCTGACGCCCAGGCCCGTGCTCTTTCCTTTTGGCCACGTTGCTTCTCCTGAGAATGTCTTGAGATGAGAATTAGACACAGTCCCTTCCCCTCTAGGGGCTCTCAATCTAAAAATGGGTAGGGGTAAACATTAGTCACAGACAGTTTAAGTAATGATGAAACAATAAAAACACAAAACAACAGCGTATTTATTGAACACCTACTGAGTGCAATGCATTGGGTTAAGCTCTTGACAGTGAACAAGAGAAATAGTACTTAGACTGGAGTTGAGAATGACATAGTGCTCTCTGAAGAGATGGCGGAATAGGAAGCTGTGGATTAGGATTGTTTCAAGTCCATCAGGGTTAGTTCATTGTGGGCAGAGAATATATCTACTGACCCTATTGCACTCACCCAAGAGCTGAGTACAATATTTTGCGCACAGCAAGTACTCAATAAATATAATTTATTGAATCATCGATTGTCTTCCCATCTTCCAAGGTACTACATGGTAGTGTAGTCGAGCGGCCCAACTCTGCATGACACTTCTCTGACACCATTTCTCTCATTTCAACTCTTCCCAGTTATAAACTGACAGGTCACAACTCACAAGGGTCTAAACATTTCTAAACTGGGGAAACTATGAAAATATGCTATTCTTACTTTCTCCTTCTCAGCACCTGGGATTTCTGTTAAACAGATAACAGTTAAGGGATTACAGGAAGCATTAGAGGGTCAGAGAAGAAATAATTGGAGATCTCCCAATCCAAGCCAACATCAAAACCCATTACTGCACAGAAAAATGTTCATTTGCCCCTGGGAGTCACTCTGTGGCTCCATACCTTTCTCAGGGCATTCTTCACTTCTGTGTTCCTCAGAGTGTAGATCAAAGGGTTTAACAAGGAAGTAACAATTGTGCAGAATACTGACACTGATTTATCCACAGAGAAGGTGATCTGAGGCCGGGTCTATATGAAATTGCAGAGGCTATAGAATATGGTGACCACAAGAATGTGGGAGCTGCAGGTGGACAGGGCTTTGCATCTCCCATCAGCCCCCTTAGACCTCAGTGAGTACAAGATAACCGTGTAGGAAGCCATGAGCATTACAAAACGCAAGGTACAGAAGCTCCACTATTAGAAACAAAAAGAGCAGGTTTACAAAGTAAGTGTCAGCACAGGCGAGTTTTATCAAGGGTTGAAAATCATAAAAAAAATGATTGATCACATCAGGGCCACAGTAGGGTAAACTGAGAGTGAGTAAAATCTGGGTAGAAGAATGCAGAAAAGACCCAAACAGGGCTATTCCCACCAAGATGCTACAGACACACTTGTTCATGATGGCTGTGTAATGCAGGGGTTTGCAGATGGCCACATAGCGATCGTGCGACATCATAATGAGGATCAGTGTTTCCAAGCAGCTGAAGAAATGGAGGGCAAAGATCTGAGTTATACAGCCATTGAAGTAGATGGTCTTCTTCTCAGAGAGGGTGATGACGAGAAATTTTGGGGTCGTGGTGGTGGAAAAACAGGCATCAGAGAAGGACAAATAGCTCAGAAAGAAGTACATATGAGATTCAAGAGTCTGACTGGTTTTGATAGTTACTATAATGAGTAACATAGTTGCAACGTAGAGAATTATGAAGACTGCAAAAATGATTTTCTGCTCTGCTGGATCATCTGTCAGCCCCAGTAAAATGAATTCTGTCATACTGTTTGTAATCAACATTATTTCTGTGCTCAGGGAATGCACCCAAATGAGAAATTCATCACCTACAAAAAGAGAATACAGGAATGAAGATGAGTACAGATTGTAGTAGCATGAGAGAAGAAATGTGGCCTAATGGAAAGAGCACGGACATGGGAGTCAGGGAACCTGGGTTCTAATCCCGTCTCTGCCACTGGTCTGATGTGTGACCTTGGGCAAATCACTCAACTTTTCTGTGTGTCAGTTACTTCATCTGTAAAATGGTGAATAAGACTGTGAGCGCCACGTAGTACAATCTGATTCCTTTGTATCTACCACTGCTTAGAACAGTGCTTTGCACATAGTAAGCACTTAACACCATAATACCATAATTATTATTATTATTATTCTCTGTGCTTCAGTTACCTCATCTGTAAAATGGGGGTGATGACTGTGAGCCTTACGTTGGACACAGTGAGCCCTATGTGGTACATTGGCTGTGTCCAACCTGGTTAGCTTGTATCTACCCCAGGACTTAGTGCAATGTCTGGCACATAGTAAACACTTGACAAATACCACTCAAAATAGGTAGCATAATAATAATAATAATTACAATTATTACTATAGCTTGATTTTATCATGTTAATCAGCCAATCAATTTAATAAGAAATATAAGTTCAATACATATCAGTTGCTACCAGGCAATTCAGCAGTGGGTTTGAATGTGACTCTCCAAAAGAAAAACAGTAGAACTTTGATGTTAAAGGCTCTCTTAATAAACAACAGATGTGCAGCGACCAGGTAGACTTCAGAACTGAATGTATGCAAAGGGATGGATTAATGCTAGCAGCATTCTCTTCTCTCCTATATGCCAGTGGTCTCATAAACAAATTGTTGGGCACAGGATGAAGCACACTGGGAAACACATGCAAGAATTTTGCCCAAAGTGACCTCCTCAAGGTGTCAGTGCCGTGCTGTAGCACCACAGACTACCATGGAAATTTCCAGGGCAGCCATCACAGGAGCTTCTGCAGGTTTCTCTACCCAGTTGGCCAGGGATTTTCAGGATTCCTGCTGAGCCTGTCCACCACATGAGATGCCCCCTTTTCATGGTGTTTGTTAAGTGTTTACTATGTGGCAAACATTATTCTAAGTGCTGGGGTAGGTACACGTTAATGAGATAGCTCTCTGGTGATAAACCTTCAATATTGATGGAATTGACTCAGCAAACATTCTACTGCTTCAGCTGTTACAACCTCTCACCACGGTGAGATATAAAACTATGATAGAAACATGAAAAATGAGGGTAAAGAGATAGCCTGAAATTCGAGAATTTAGAATTCCTCACTCAATCATTATGGATGCTGGTTTCCTTCGGTAAATACAGAACTTCACAAATGAGGAAAATCTGCAAAGACATCAGAACCAAATATTCCAGGCAGGACCTTTCCAAGCGTCAACGCATCACAAATAGTGAAAAAGTCGGATGCCTTTTCTACCTTTCATGACAGTCAAAATAGCAATAATAATAATGGTATTTGCTAAATGCTTACTATGTGCCGAGCACTGTTCTAAGCCCTGGGATAGATACAAGGTTATCAGGTTGTCCCACCTGGAGCTCACGGCCTTAATCCCTATTTTAAAGAACCTGAGGTACAGAGAAGTTAAGTGACTTGCCCAAAGTCACACAGCTGATAAGGGGCAAGCCAGGATTAGAACACATGACCTCTGACTCACAAGGCCATGCTCATCTGGTCCTATGTGGGGCTTACTATCCTAAGTAGGAGGGAGAACACATATTGAATGCCCATTTTTCAGAAGAGGGAACTGAAGTGCAGAAAAGTTGAATGACTTACCCAAGGTCACACAGCAGGTATGTGGAGAAGCTAGAACTAGAATCTATGTCCTCGGACTCTCAAGCCCATGCTCTTTTAACTAGTACATGCTGCTTCTCTAACAAAATGATGATGAGCCTTAAAAATCCACATTATTCTCCTCCAGCCCAGTCCCCACTCATATTCCCTGGCCAACTGAAGGATTTTGAATTAAGTAGAGTATCCAAGTTCTTGGAAGTCATCTCCTTAGGTACAGTGTCTCTAACTTTGTCTAAAATAGAGTTTCAGGGGCTGGGAAAATGCATCATGAAAGAGTGAGGGGGACAAAAGGAAACGCATTTTTAAAAATTGAGTTTAGGGAGATATTCTAATTCACTCTGCCGACCAGAAAAAATGCAATTGTGGCAAGGTGAAAAACTTCAGATCTGGAGTCTTAGCAGTTAGCTATCAAATCCAATAGGCTATTTGTATATTTTGCTCACCTCAAATTTTCCAAGTTGCCTAATTGTTTTCGACTTCCACAGGCTAGAACATCTGAATGATTCAGCTGGGAAGTGACAGACTTGACTTCACTGTAGAAAATGATGTTGTCAGTGCTCTTTAGTCTCCTTCACTTAAACTAAGTAAATACTCATACTCTACTATTTCTCCTTTTTGTAATTTTTCTTAATCTCTCTCTCCCTGCCTTGAGTATAGGCTCCTTGCAGGCAGGGATAATGTTTACCAACTTTTTCATGGTATAAGTGCTTGTTATGTGTCAGACACTATTCTAATCACTGAGATAGACACAATCTAATCAGGTTGAAATCAGTCCAGGTCCCACATGGGGCTCACAGTCTTATTCCCCAGTTGACAGATGAGGAAACTGAGGCCCAGAGAACTGAAGTGATTTGCCCAAGGTCACAGAGCAGATAAGTGACAGAGATACTATTAGAACCCAAGTCCTTCTGGCTCCCAGGCCCATCCATGCTCTTTCCACTGGGTCATGCTGCTTCTCTGTTGTTCAGTACAACTCTATTGTATTGAAATTTCCCAAGCACTTAAGCTCATTGTGGACAGGGAATGTGGCCG